>NW_026652279.1:128637279-128748148 GCF_009828535.3 Hylobates moloch
ATACTTTAGTTTCCTATATGATACCCTTAATGTCTAATATATAATATTATATTATAATATAATACATTATAATATATTATAATATTATTATAATATAATATTATATATATACTTTAGTTTCCTATATGATACCCTTAATGTCTAAAGACATATTTTCTTAGGAAAATAAGGTCTCCTGTAGAATTTATACAAGACAGAATTATATATTATACAAAAATCCCTTTTGCAGTACCAGTACGTGATAAGCTATGATCTGAATAAAGGTTTGATGTTGATTTTGTCTGATATTTTCTAATATATCTAATATAATATTATATATTATGTAATATATAATAATATATATACATATAATATATAATATATACATATATGTGTGTGTGTGTCATACCATTGATTTTTGTTATTTTGTAAAAAGGATTTCACCATGTTGGCAGGGTGGTCTCAATCCTGACCTCAATGGATCCACCTGCCTATTACAGGCATGAGCCACCGTGCCTGGACTAGTATAAAATATTTTAACAATTTAATATACAGGATTTTTCCCTTTGTGTGTGGGAAGAAAACAATTCAAACTAGTTTAATCTTTTTTAAAAAAGTGGTAATGGTGGGCCGGAGGCGGTAGCTCACACCTGTAATCCCAGCACTCTGGGAGGCCAAGGCGGGCGGATCACGAGGTCAGGAGACAGAGACCATCCTGGCTAACACAGTGAAACCCCGTCTCTATTAAAAATACAAAAAATTAGCCGGGCGTGGTGGCGGGCGCCTGTAGTCCCAGCTACTTGGGAGGCTGAGGCAGCAGAATGGCGTGAACCCGGGAGGCGGAGCTCTCAGTGAGCCGAGATCGCGCCACTGCACTACAGCCTGGGTGACAGAGCGAGACTCTGTCTCCAAAAAAAAGTGGTAATGGTGAATTTTTTGGCTTGTGTAGCTGAGAAATCCAAGACATCCTCTACAGGTTTGAGAGGAAGAAGAAATTTATAAAGTTCCTTCAGTTTCACTAAGCAATTGTGAAAGAGGAATGAATTTGGGAATTTCTTACAGCCAGAGGATATTGAAATATGAATTTAAGAACTGAAGTTCATAAATAATCAGTTCCAAGCATTGCCAACACAGGAACATTTTATGAGTTCTCTGTAGGGACGATGTACCTGTTAATATTTTATTCAGCTTAAGTGAAAGAAACATACAATTTTGCTTAAAAATAACTACACGTGGGAAATTTATATTTAAAGTTTTTGCATCTTTAAGTTTATACTAAGCCATATTGCTTCACGTTCTTAAGTTAACTATTTCAGCTGCAAGTCAACTACTCTGAACATTTAAAGTAAATGTTTACCTTGATTTTATTTTATTCATTTATTTTTGACATTCTACTACTGGAAACAACATTAATATATAACTGAGAATTTAGACGAAAGCTTTCTTGCAACTATCTTGAAGTCATTAAATAACTTACATAGTAAAGATAAATTTTTGAGAAGCAAAAATCTCATTTTTATAAGACGCTTTTTCTTCCTTTTTTACTCTTGGAAAATACGCAAAAGTTACAGGACATATTTTAAAGAATGTAGAAGTTATGTATTTTGAAATGTTACATATAAAAATACTTTGTGAAAACTATCAGAATGACGAGGAAAATTATTATATTAATGAAGAAAATATATGAATGATTAATGCTAAGATTGAATCATTTTGTTTAAGAAAAATGTGTAGGGCTTCAATTGCAGTGTAAGATTGGATATAACAGGCTGGATTTAGGAGAGGTCTAACAAATTACATTAGAGCTTTTCGACCAGTCAGGCTGATATAGAGGCAGCTGGAATGATGATACACAACTCAGCAGTTCAGGGAGGGACAAATCTAAGAGCAAAGTGTGATTGCATTCACTGATCAGGCACCAGGCTATTACTTTTCTGAGAAGAAGAAACTAAGAAAGGCTGTAATTTGAAGACAGAGGCCAACAAGAGAACCTAAGATATGTCAGATAAAGATGTGATATTTAGTGTTCCATTCTAAAAAAGGCTGGAGGGTTGATCTCACAGTGTTTTTTTATTTTCTTTTTTTTCCTTCGTAGATATTAGTAGGTGCATTAAAGTTTTATTAAAATGATGACCCTTAGAATGCTTTTTCATAAGACTACAATAGGATGAGGGGTTTATGTTTAAATAATAAATTATATGAAGCAATTAAAATCATAATGTGACAGAGAAAATGGGGAAAAAACGCATTAGCTGATTTGCAGTTAATCTCAGAATTATTTCATGAAAAAGTGTACGTGAGTTCAACTAGCATGACATATTCAGTATATTCACAGATCTGAGAAAGACGATTTCCCCAGGGATAATTTCTCTGTCTTGTGCCACCACTTTACAGTTTCCCCTAGGCTTCCTGTACAATTTCATGTGACCTTTAGTTTGATCTCATCTCGGCTAGGGAACCACTTTTAAAAAAATTTTCTCTTGGGTTGTATCTGAAGGAAGACTTTGCTATAATTAAACAGGAGTTACAGGGAAAAAATAATGTAGTCATGCTAATGAGATTTTAAAGGAAATGCTTTGGGATTTATTAATTTATTAGTTAAATTATTGATGAGAAAGATTTAACTAATCAAAAATCAGATTTAATTCTATTTTCAAAGTTCAATTATGTTTAGTCAATTTGCCTACTAATTAAAAATAAACAAATGAACTTAGACTTCTTTGGTCTTATATGAAAACCAATTATTAATAAAATTCACTATGGCTTTCCAAAGATGGTAATCTTTCTGTCATTCTTTGTATAAAAAAAGACAGTAAGCATGACACTAAAGAGGACATGATGTTTTTACTTTGAAGTGATTCTCAGTATTGTGTATATACAGGATACTTATTATACTTTAGAAAATATTTGAAAAAATATTTATTAGTACTACCCAAACAAATTACAATAAAATTACTTAATCATTTAACTGTACATGTCTTTAATAATTTGTCTTTTAATTTTTTTTACTTTTAATTCAATTTAATAAGCATTATATTTATTTTTATATCTTAACCTCATTAACATTTGTTGAGCGCTTACTGGATGATACATTTTGTATACTTCTGTTTATTTAGAATGGTTAAAGTCTAAAATTTTTGTAGTTAATTGAGTTTTCTTCTTTAAAATTTAAGGTTTATTTTTATAGAGAAAGAGTCTTGCTATTTTGCCCGGGCTAGTCCCGAACTTCTGAGCTCAAGTGATCCTCCCAGTTCAGCCTCCCAAGTATTCTCTTAAGAGAAAATGCAAATATAGAAGATACCATTTTTTTCTAACAAAGTCTCTTTTGGTGACTTTGTATAATTTACCTATGCTCATTCAATTTCTTTCTATATAAAATAATGACAATGTTATCTAGGTCACATGGCTATTGAGTCACTAGAATTAAATAAAACAATGCTTCAAGTAACATTATTGTCCTTTTTTGTGAGCCTTTGTTCAATTTCTAGTTCTAAACTGTGAGTTTCACTTTTTTTACTTAAATCCCTGAAATCTTTGACTCTTCTTTTGTTTCTATCCTACTGAAATTTGTCTTTTTCTTAACCCACCTCTTACTCCCTCTTTCTTTTGAAAGCCCTTGTTTTAATAGTATCAGCATTCTAAAGATTAGTCTGTTTTTCAGTGATCAAAAACTTTTAAAATAGAGCATGCCTCTCCAATATATGTATGTTTGCTTATTTATAAAATGAACATGTGAGTTACTCTAAATAATGGGCTTCACTAATATACAAATATTTTTGCTTAACATTTGTTTAACTAAACTTTGATTCTCACTCATTTCTTTAACTACTTAATTTAAATATCTCTAGTGCTGAAAAAGATAACTCAAAATAGAAATGTCTAAATAGAAGAATCATAAGAATAGTTGTTCAAATTTTATCTCATTGATCATTTTCCCATCACATTCACTAATTAAGATTTACTTTGGTTAAATTCCAAAGAATTCAATATTATGTTTTAATTTCATCAGAAAAACTATATATTTATTGTTACAAATCGATTTTTTTTGAACTAATGAGAATGTCTTGCTTTTTTTTTTTAACAAATGGTTTTAAAGCCTAAAGTTTCTGGAAGTTTTTTTTTTTTTTAAAAAAAACAAGTTAGAAACTTTTGTTTCCAAGTTTTTGTACGCTGTTTATGTTTTACATGTGCAGAGATTAGTTTCTTTAAATGGTAGTTCACTTATGTCATGCCCAATAACTAAAGAATATAACCGAAGAAACATCTCCAAATATCTATTTTCTAAACAGTTTGCCTACCATACATTTATTTATGAGAACATTGGCCTTCTATTTGTTAAATCATCCGATTTTTCTTAGTTGCATAAATTAAATATATTTTGTTTTTCAAGAGATGATGGGTGGCATACAGTGGAAAAGATACTGTCTTATTTGTATCTATCAGAATACTAATGCTAGACCAACAAATTTGAACCTCTTTTCTTTCATAAAGGAAAAATTTATAGTCTAACCTCTAACACCCATTTACTCTTCTTTCTGGAAAACTATAAGCTGTGCAGAAAAAGAAAAGCTTCTTAGTCAGTCCTCAAATTTTAACAAATTACTACAAAGACAAACATAGTTTAGAAGTGTTGACTTTACACAATTAGACTCATCAATGACATTTATGTGTATTTCTTGCAGCAACGTTTTTGGGCAGTAACTGACCTGTGAGAAATGCAGTAAATGAATTTCAAATGTAATATTACCATTAAATAGTGGATATAAATCTGTATTTCAAATAATGTTCTAAATAAAGTCTTCTGTATTTTTTGAACTTCATTTTATAGCTGATTAAATTAGCATTATTTTCACCTGTCGATGCTGTTATTTTTGTTTTCTGCTTATGCTTGCATATTTGGCATTATCTCAATACTCATCGAAGCTTGAGGGAGAAGAGACTTTCAAGCTGCTTATCAACCTTATGAGGATCAGTTTGGTTAAAGCTAAATAAAATAATTTATAAACTACTTAATTTAGAAGATAAACTGCAATAAGCTTAAATGCAGTGAAAATGAATGTGGAGGTTCTAAGTGCTTGCCTGCTGTAAAACTAACCTTTTTCCTCCCAGTATCCATAGCCTATTTTAAAACAAATGTCCACTTGCCCATATGGAATTTTAAAAAAATCAGCTGCAATCTATATGTTGAATAGCAGCAAATCTCAGCTTCCTTCTTTTTTGTAAAAATGATCATAAATAACAGTTCTAACACTTCTCCTACTTCCCACTAGATTAGATACATGTGATTGTGTTTTGATCCCTCTTTGCAGGTTTTAAACCTAGAAGAGAGATTTGGATGAATTTTGAATTTTTAACTTTTGGCTTTGCTAGGGATTATTTAGGTATCTTTTGTGTGTATGTGTGTTTGTGTATAATTTGAAAAGTATTATTGATTGCATCTACTTTAAAAAAACTTGACTAAAAAAGCATATACACAGAGAGCACTTGATGTTAATACAAAGAAAAGCAACACATGAGGTATTGATTGTGTTATTATGTAGCACACAGCATAATTATGGGTCCTTGATAAATACTGAATGATGGTTATAATTACTGTCAACTTAATAAATATTGTCTGAAATAATATCATTTTAGCCCACCTTCTTTTCAGATATTCCCTGAGAGAGGAAAAAAACAATAGAATCTGTGGAAGTTTACTTTTATTTCAGTCTGGAGGGAAATGTCAACCAGGTGTTTAAGGTTTTGTTGATGGTCTCTCTTTACTGTGGTTATAATACTGCTTTAGTAATGTTGAGGAAAAAGTAAAATTAAAGATGATCTTTTATAGTGGGCATGAACTTCTAAGAATTTCTGAAGACCCAAATATTTGCATTATGAGAGAAGAGTATCAAAATTTCCTAAAGAACACTCTAGTAGAAATAATACTGAATGTTTATGGATTTTGTGTTTAAGAAAATATAGTGTTTATCTACCACATTCATCTCTTGATATATTGTTAGCCTCCTGACCTCATATTTTTTTTTACAATTCACTGCATTGACCAGCCCTTTTCCTACCTGGGCACCTGAACACAGTATAGTAGAATTGTGTAACACCCCTGTAAATGCATGTTGCTTTAACTTGACAGTGCTATTTCATTTGAGTCTCCTGGTATAGAACTGATAAGGAGAACTAACATTTTGTTATGCTCAGTATTGTATTTGATTGTGTTCTCATTATCTTAACTATGCTATGTTATTTTCCTTTGCTGTATGCACAGTATTCCAATAATGAGATATTGTTCATCTTTATATAACTAGGGCACATGCTAAATCTCTGCAGACATAGTTCTTGGCCAAAGTGTGAGGACAATTTTTATCTAACAATGGGGCCATCTCAGAGCTGAAAGTAATTTTGACTGCCTTTGGTAATATTATTGCCTTGAAAAAACAAGGGTAACTTGAAAAATTACCTGGACAATGAGAATAATTTTGCCATCATTTTGTAATGGCGAAAATTCGGTTATCATCAATTTCTTTAAATAATGTAAGGTATACATTCATTTAGCCAATTTATAAACAGTTTGTATACATACATAAAATACATATATATTTGTTGGCTTGCTAGAATGATCCAGTAATAATGATAAATAGCAAAGTTTAGAAAACTTTATAAGACAATAAACATCAAGGAGGTTCAAACAGTTTGTGGGGCATGGTAATACAGAATATGAGTAAGCTATTATTATTTTAATGACCTGTTTATATTCAACATTTTAAAAAATCTAACCAACTGTACTTTGAAAAGATCATTGTAACATCACATTTTAATTAATACAATTGAGTTTTAGGTACTAAATGCCCTAATTTCTTTCTAAATATTATGCCTATGAACACTAAAGAGTATTTTTATATTCCAGTTAACATTGTAAGTTATATTTATGTTAGTTTGCTTTTTAATAAACACAATTTTATTCTAAGATTAAACCACAGAAAGAAGAATTTTATGACTGGCAAATTATTGTTTAACAAATACGTTTATTATTGGCTATTAATCAGCAGATTATTTTCATTCTTTAAGCTAATTGTATATATTTGTGTTACTTTCACTGCAAATTTATTTTGAATTCAGATAGGTGAATTCCATGATTATCCTTTATGATATTTTGTTTATTTTTCACACATAACTGATAGCAAAAATAATATTTTTGTATATATAGTAGAATATTTGAGCTTGTCCTCCTTATGTTGACTCTTCTGTGCTGTTTTTATGATGGGAAATGTAGGCTGTGAATGAGTGAATGGAAAGGGAGAATGAATTGAATTAAATAATACTTTGAAGAATTTGGTTTGGACGTAAAAAAATGGTATCAGTTAATTCCAAAAGGAATATAATTAAGAAAATTTAAGGATAAATCATTGTAGTAGAAATGCAAAGATGATGGTATAGAGGAGAGAGGATTATCATGAGTCTTACTTGGATTTGAGATGAGGACCGAGATTAATATTATATAATTATATACCAAGAAGTGGCATTTTAAGATGTCTTACAAGGTGGGCTGGAGGAAAGGTTGACTACATGAGAGGTAGTGAGAAGTTGATAGACTTTCCACATTGCACATGTAGAAATATTGACATGCCACATATGTGTAGTGTTTCACACCTCCACATTACTTAAACATTTTATTCAGGATTTTGAGTTTGTGAGGAAAAATCGAGGATTATTCTTTCCATTTTATAACTGGGTAGAGTGAGGTTTAGTATGGTGAGATGTTTCAAGATCACATTGATTGAATTGTCAGAGCTGAAAGTAAAACTTTAGACTTTCAAGACTAATTCAATATTCATTCTATCACACCCACCGCCTCCCTGATGAATGAACACTCTTGTCTTTGTGTTCAAATTAGAGTGTTAGTGATGAGTTTGGATTCCTAGATCTTTTATAATTTCTGATGTGTATACTATGTCAGGGGCCGACATGAAGAAAATCAAAGAAATAAATGGCCAGTTTTCTCAGCTTGGCATACTGTACACAATTTCTTAAAGTAGATTAATGTATATAATTTATGCTTATGCTGAGAACCTTGAAAAAGAAAAAAATATAACAAGCTTTTACAGCCTTAGCAATTTTTATTCCTTTCTACATCTCTTCCTCATATGTCATCTTACCTTGGAAATCAATAGAAAAGATTCTCTTTTAAATCCATTTATGTTCAGATTCAACTCAGAATTCAACAAGTGCTTCAAAAAGACAAACTAACCTAGTTCTCCATACCCCAGGAATTTGCTCTGCTGGACATAGATGCCATTTTAGATTCTTGTGTGTCCCAAAGCTTATTTCTGAACATCGTTTCTCTTTTTAATACAATCTCCATCTTTCTTCTCTTATCCTTGCTGACATTGCATTTCAATCAGGGTTGAGACCCCGCGTTCAATCTTTTTGAATCGACTTTTGATGGATACAGGTGGTTTGTTAACAGCGGCAGCACCTATTAGAGCAGTGGTGTCTGTCAGTCTTTGATTTTCTCCCTACAGGTCATTGTTTATCTTATTCCTGTCTATTTTAGAAACTTCAATGAATTTTAAAAATATATTTAAAAGCCAATTTACCATTTTGAAAGTGATCATTTTCTTTTGTTGTTGTTTTTGTTATATCCAAGGACATAGTGTTGTACTTTGATGGAAGTTTTCCTGCTTTGTTATCTACTAACATCATCAGAGAAATAAAGAAGAATGTTCTCAGTATGTAAGCTATATTCTGAAAATGTGTTAACGTTTTTGGAAGTTTCACTATTCTTTAAGTTCAATAATGAAACTTCTGATAAGTAAATGCTTCACTTAACTATTTTTTAAGGAAAGGATTATATTTAAAATGATAGGTTTCAATATGTTTTTTTGTCTGAATTAATGAATTTTAAGCTTTTCTCACTTTAGAAACATTGACCGAAGTCTGTATTTCATGAAATAATGCTAATTTTTCATATATAGACAAAATAAGAAAATCATAAATCTCCAGAATTTAAGAACAAATTCCAGGGTTATTTTGCTACATAAAATTCATGCACAAGAACAGGATATAATCTCATAATAAAGATTGGACTATATAAACCTGAATAATTAATCCTAGATTGAATGGCCATGAGCTGTGAAAGAGGCCTTGAGCTCACAAGTATTTGCTTGAAAATTGTAATTAAAGAGAGGGAAAGAAAACTGAACAGGCAAAAGCTTAGACAGTTTTTGGTGATAACAGTAGAGGTATAAATTTTTGTGGGTTATAACATGGCAAGATTGGCTGGCTTAAAGCAAGTATCACATCTTGAGTTGTAATTTGAAAGAATACTCACAGATTGATGAAATCTGATTAATTTAAGAGATAAGCAAGTTCAGCTTGCTTATCAGCCAGCAGAACTCCTGAGTTTTGTTATTTTGAATATAATCACCAAGCATTGAAATTCCAAAAAATACTGAAGCATCCAGAACAGAGAACTGAGGGAGTATAAAATGAAAGTAAAACAACAAGATTATAATTTATTTTTAAAGTACTTTTCATCTATTCTTATAATCATATTATGTAATTTTCTAAGAAATGTTCACAGTTCTTAAATAACACCTCAAGGCAATGTAAAAATATTAATAAGCAAGGAAATAATGAAATTACTGATCATATGAAGAAAATTCTCCATACTAATATATAACATTATTTCATAGAACTTAAGTAAAGCCCACTTTGAAAAAAAGTATTATATAATAAAAAAGTGACCTATTAGAATTTAATTATGCTGAGCCAAATAAATGAAATAAAAATATGTTAAAAATGCAATTTAAAGTGATAGGAGAAATTTGGAATGCTCAAAGGCACACACGTACACTTATTACACAATAATGCTGTATAGGTATAAAAACAGGTCTTAAAACTAAAATAATTGAAAACAGTGCAGCATGTATTTAGGTACATATATCTAGAAATGTTCACAAACAGTTTTATAAGTAAAATGACACAAACGACATTGTATATGAGATATATAGTAGAGTATCCCAGAATTCAATGGCGATGGAACTTCATTTTGATGAAACCGCCCATATCTAGTGTTCTATGTAATACACTGCAGGAAACACTAATTCAGGAATTGTTTGAATGGAAAGCCTGCCATTTGCTATGAAATAATTTTGTTTACTAGCTTCAAATTAAGCAAATGCCAGAGGTTATTGGAAAAGACATTTATGTTCAAATCCTTTACTAATATAGCACTTGGGGGAAATACAGTCTTTCTCTAAGCATACAACAAATATTTCCATTTATATAACCAAAAATACATTATTATCTTTGAACACATTATGGCTTATAATTTAACACTAAAGGTGGTAAAATAAAAAGTTCAATAGAATTCAAATACTTATTAAAAATATTACTTGTCATCTAGTATTACTGCAGTAAACTAAGAAAAACTTGAAATTAGAAAATAATTCAAAATAACCTTTTTATATTAGGAATCATTAGAAAAAACAATAAGAGAATTAACCTCCATTTATCACGATAAACATATAGATACAGTGGTATTGGAAGTGGAATTAGCAAATGAATTAATGTAGGAAAGATAGTACAGATACTTCTTGGGGTATTAATGGGAATTTTTTAATATTAAAATTGTGGCATTTCAAATTGATATACTTAACTAATGTACTGGTATAATTGGCTGGCCATTTGAACTTTATACTAAAAAATATCAACCCCTCTAATACTACATTAATAACTAAATTCCAGGTAATTTAAAATTCTAAATCTTAAAATTGAAACAATGAAGAAATACCAAATAAAATAGAAGATATTTGCATATCCTCAGAGTGGAGATGATATTCCTAAAAAAATTAAATCCAAAAAAAAGCACTAAAATTATTTGGTGTTTTTATATATTATAACTTAATGACTTGAGACTTTTAATCTGCAAAATGTTAAAAAAAAGGTGGTAGATTCAAAAGAAACATAGTATTTATAACATGTATACAAAGATAAATATGCAGAATATATATATAACACTTCTACAAAGCAATATAATAATAATAATAAAATGGCAATAGTACTTAAAGAAAAAGAAAAAATATCTGAACAAGTGATTCACAGGAGAATTAAAAATAGTCTAGAGAAGCATGAGAATACAATAAACTTTAAAACAATCTAGGAAAAAGCAAATGAATCACAATAATGGAAATATTAAATTATTTCACTATATATAAAACTATTTAGCAAAGGACACACTCAAATGGTGCTGCTAGGTGTGCAAGTAATTACAGATTTTCAAAGGCAATTTTGATTGTCACTTCCACTTCTAGTATTGTATTATACAGAATAGTGTGGATATGATCAAACTATATGCACAAAAGTATTATAATTATATATGCACTCATAAAAATTATTTACGTTATTGAAGATATTCTATTAAATGTAAAAGCAAGTCACAAGTTTATAGTATGATTCCTTATTTATATGTACATTTTTAAATTAACAACAAAAATAAAAAGTATGAGAATATACATGCATAGCTGTAAATACTACCTTCCTTTGCTGATAAGAGTGGGTATATATAGTGAAGAAAGACTTTTGATTATCATAGTCTACATTTAAGTAATAAGATATTACTTAAAGTTCACATAATGAGTTTCTCTTTATTTCAATACTTTTTAATGTAAAGAAATAAAAAGACATTTTGCAATTTACAGTTATAGAGGTATTTGTTATTTACACCCTAGCCTGTTGCCTCTAGCATATTTCAGAGAACTTCAATCATATAGGAAAACAGAGAGACTTTTTTCATACCAAATTCTCAATTTCAGCATTATATCTTTTGCTTGTGTGAAATCTTTATTTGTTTTACTTCCCAAATTCTCTAATTTTAAATTGTTATAGATGTTTCCAGAATTATAAGATAGGATGATATAAGTTACTTAAATACTACTAAAGAGGAACACAGGCATAAAATATTATTTTATTCTATTATCCAGATTTAGCAAGTAATTTCAGGAAGTGTATCTAAGTTAATTGTATTAAACTCTCTTGTACTGGTCACATACTGTCCAAAAACATTCCTTACTTGTTTTTATGAGGATTGTAGCGAATCACGAAAAGAGCAGAGTGCTTTTTCGATAAAGAACTTTATGTTTTTTTCTCCTACTCTCAGCTACAAAATGGTGGTTTAATTAAGAGGCAGGCTAGAGGGATTGCTGTGAAGAAAGAGGAAAGCAGAGAGCTTCTAGAGAATAAAAATCATTTGTGTCCTAAACACATTTTGTCCTAGAGCAAAATTATATCTTTACTTATTTTTGGCAGATAATCAACATTATTCCCTAACTTTTGTTGATAGAAGTGCAGCAGGTGTACAGATGGATACCTGGGATGATTTGATAGACTCAGTTTAGGAAGAACAGGCAGCTGCTCTGAGCCACACTCACAGCAGGAGAGGAGTTAAGGGGAGACAACAATGACTGCACGGGGTCTTCTTTCCTGGCAAAAGAAACTGTTATTTGGCATGAAAGAAGCAATTTCAATATGCTGGTTGATGATTCTACAATGGGGACATGTACTTAATTACAGAGGTGGGCTTTATCCAATAGATACCCAGAGTCCTTGATATTGGTTTTTCAATGGACACACATTTGTTCAAGAAGTTTTAGACCTCTGAGGATTGCACTGGCAATCTTCATTTATTTCCCTTGAAATCAGAGTGACGATGTAAAGGTCAGTTAAGTAGGAAATGCTTTTGCACAAAAAGCAAATAACAATTTAATCACTCTTAATTTTCTGTGTATGGTACTGACTTTGACATAATGAGAATCAAGTTAAGTTTTACCATTGTTCTCATCTTTAATTGTAGCCGCTCTTTAGCATTATTTTTCTAAACATTGTAAACAACATTAGGAAAATTATATTTTAGAAAGAAACAAAATTTACTTAGTGCAGGATGTAAAAAGGAAAAGATACAAAAAGATATGTACTAAAGGCTTTTTATTATAGTTAAGTCTTTCCAAAGTCATAGTGACTTAGTTCACAGTCTCAGAATTTCAAAGTGCACCTAATAATAAAAGGAATTTCTATATAAACATTAGAATATTTAAGGAAAAAGAAAGAAATGCATTATATATTGAAATGATATGACAAAACTCAAATTATTTTAATCAAAATAAATATATCTTATATAAACAATTAAATTAACAGTCTTATCACCATCACTCCAGAAAAACCACCATTGTCAAGATCGCCAAATCTTCAGCCTCTCAGTTCTGTTGGTTTATTCTCAGTCCTCTTCTTGACTTCTTATTCAAGGCAATTGATAGAGTTCATTTCTCCTTTCTGAAAAGTTAATAAAAGCAGGTGGAGTGTGAGAATGGAAGGATATGTGTCAAAACCTGGAGAAACAACACAAAAGAAAGTTTTTTTCTCCCTTCTCAGTTTCTTATCACTGTGGCCTGAGGGCAGGGACCAGTCAAGGGCTGGATGGCAGAGCATTGGTGTGGGCAGCTACAAGTCTGAAAGAATCTGATCTTCTTGGCCAGAGGTATCAGGAAATGTACACCTTGAGGCCTAGAGATGATGAGGAAAATCTCAGAGACAGCTAAAGGAGAATTCCTGGTTTTACGTATGATCCGTGAAACATCTTATGCTCACCTCTTGACTACACAAGGGACACAACCAAAGCAGCATAGCAGAAGGTTTTAGATCTGAACTGAGATTTTTTTTTTTTGGAGGGGGGTAGCTGTACCATTTTATCTATCTATCATCTATCTATCTATCTATCTATCTATCTATCTATCTATCTATCATCTATCTATCTATCTATCTATCATCTATCTATCTATCTATCATCTATCTGTCTTCAACATTTATTTTAAGTTCTGAGGTACATGTGCAGGATGTGTAGGTTTGTTACATAGGTAAACATGTGCCATGGTGGTTTGCTGCACAGATCAACCCATCACCTAGGTATTAAGCCCAGCATCGATTAGCTGTTCTTCCTGATTCTCTCCCTCCCCACCTGCCCCGCAGGCCCCAGTGTGTGTTGTTCCCCCACCCGCAAACTGAGACTTTAGCCACCACCCAAGTCTGAGAAGATTTTTGGATTGGAGCATGTGTTTTTCAGACAGTTAGGCAAAGCAGCCTAACTAAGAATTGACAGCAATCATTTCTCACACAAGGCATGAGAGAATTCTCAATTTGAAGGTAAATTGGTTGATTCTTTGCTAAAACAGGTGAAGAAACATAACCAAAACAAAACCAACATTTTTGTGCATGATTGTGACAGGATCCAGATTCTATATAACTTCACCTTTGAAATATCAGGAAACAATCTAAAGTGTTTTGACATACAAAGAACCAGAAAAATGTAGGCATCCACGCACTCATATACTCACCCTCAGTATACGTGTAAAGCAGTTTCAGAATTTTTAGGCTGTACTCTCAGGAGAAACTAACTTACCAACTAGAATATAGTGTTTATATACAGTGTACTTTTATATTTAGCCTTGGAGTTTCTAGTCAAAACACTGTTTTCCAGAGTTAGTCAAGTTAGCTCATTTTTTTCCTGCTCTGTTCAGTGTGATTATGTCATGAGTTTGTAATAAAATCAGATTCATTTGTCGCAGTCTACAGAAACAACACAATGACTTCTAAAGAAAAAAATATAATCAACAGATGTCAATCCTCAGATGACTCAAATGGGCACATGTATACACATATAACTAAACTGCATGTGCCCATATACCCTAAAACTTAAAGTATAATAAAAAATAAATAAATAAAAAATGTTAGAATTACTTGGGAATTATTTAATGGAGCTATCATAACTGAATTAAAGATAATTACAAATAAAATGAACAAAAATATATATATTCTTGGCAGAGAAATAGAAATTATGAAATTAAATATCTAAAATACAAATTTTATTTGATGATGAATAGAAATTATAAAGAAAAGAACCAGTGATCTTTCAGATAGATCAACAGAAGACAACCAATTAGATGAATGAACAAAGAGAACCAATGATGGAAAAACTGTAAACAGAGTCTTGGTACTTATGGGAAATTCTCAAAATTATTAAAGTTTGGGTCATTAGAGTTCTAGGAAGATAGGAGAAAAAGTCTGGGGTAGAAATATACATTTGTGGAAATAATGATGATAATCTTCCCAAATGTGGTAAAAGACATAAATTTAGATACAAGTACGTCAAGAAGCAAACATCAAATTAGATGAACTAAAAATAAACCTTGCCCAGACTCATCATAGTCAAACTTCTGAAAATCAAAAGTTTTTATATAATATATAAACAATATATAATATATAACATATATAATACAACATATAATAATATATAATATATTATATATATGCTAGAAAATAATAGACTGAAAATACGGGAATAATAATTTGTGTGACTGTGGATTTCTCATCAGAAACCAAAGACCAGGAGACAGGTGAATGATGATTTCACCTGCGGAAAAGAAAACACCTCCTAAGCTAGAATTTGATATTATCTGTACCTATATCATATATATCTATATCATCATATATAATCATTCATTCAAAACTGAAGTAAAATAAATTCATTACTAAATAAGGGAAAATAAAATAATTTGTTGTTAAAAGGCCTGCTCTAAAAGAAACACTGAAGAAAGTTCTTAAAATTAGAGAGAAATAGCAGAGAGAATCTTGGTACAGGAAGAACAACAGAACTGGTAAATCATTACGTATAAAAGAGTAGTTTTTATCTTACATTATTTAAAATAAAGAAAACTTTATTCACAGGAGGACATGACTGTTCACATAGAAAATCCCAATAAATTTTCAAAAATATCTATTAAAATTATTAAGTTTAGCAAGAATGGAGAATCCAAGGTCAAAGTAAAGTAATAAGTTGTATTTTTAGTAATTTTATTTGGATATTGTGTATTTGGATTTTGCCATGTACTATTTATAATAACAATAAAATGCATGAAATATTTAAGTACCAATTTAAAAAATGCATGTAGGAACTACATACCATAAAGTATAAATCACTAATGAAAACAATTAACTAAGATCTGAGTAACTGGAAATATACACCATGATTGTCCATTGAAAAGTTACATATTGTTAGGATATCAGTTTTGCCGCAGAGATCTTTAGATTTAATGTAATCCCAAGCAAAATTCTATTAGGACTTTATATCAAAATTAACAAGCTATTCTAAAATTCATATGGAGGTTCACTGGAACTAGACTAGGCAAAATAAACCAAAAAATAAAGTTGTGGAAAACATAATGCCTAATTTCAAGACATGATAAAGTTACAGTAAGGAAGACAGCACATATCGATGAAACACTGCTAAATCCAAGGTATGTAAGAAAGAGTCCAGAAACAGATCTGCAGATACATGGGTAACTGATTCTCAAGAAAGGTGTAAATGCAAATTGAATTACCTTCAATTCAATGAAGTTGGGACTGTCTCATCTTTCATGGTAGAAACAGATTTCTCTTTTCTGAAAAAGACATTTAGTCTGGACATGAATTCCTTTTTGCAATCTGCAATACATTTTCAGTACACCATCAGTGGATTCATGGGGTGACATCTTTAATATCACAGAACACATACAAAATATCTTCTGACCAGGAAATTCACTTAAAGTGAGTGAAGTGTGGCAATAGGCTTAATTCCACCAAATATATTCATGGTGTTATAATATTCATTATCCTACAGCTGACCTAAACGCAATGGAACAATGGAATGGCTACTAGAAACTCAGTTATCCTTGAGCCCAAGAGTTTGAGACAGCCTGGGCAACATGGTGAAACCCCCTCTCTACTAAAACAATACAAAAATTAGCTGGGCCTGGTGGTGCACCTCTGTGGTCCCAGCTGGAGGGAGAGGGTGCTGAGGTGGGAGGATCACCTAAGCCCGGGAGGTTGAGACTGCAGCTATGACTCTACATCAGTTATGACACTAACTGGGTGACAACATTTGTTAAGCTAGTGGTTTTCTTTAAATTGTAAGATGCTCTAAATTTGCGATCAGCATGTGGCATCATTTCTCCCATAACCAGAATTTATAAGCCAACGTGTGGAAATATTTGTTTCCCGTCTCTGCATATTCAGGCTTTTCTGATTCTCAAAGAAAAATGCCTTCACTAGGCGGCCCAACACAAATTACATTGAATTGGAAGGAGATTGCCCCTTGGCCATTTTAGAACAGACAGGCACATAAGGAATCTAATGTACTAGCTGGTATGACAGATCCTAATTATCCAGGTTATAGAATTACTAATATAAAATGAGGTTAATACCGAATATGTCTGGAATCAGTGTCATTTCCTAGTACTAAGTTTATTGATATATATAAATAAGAAGCTATAACAATTGCATACAGGCCAGACTGCTAATGACAAGGACTCCTCTGAAACAACAATTTGGGTCGCTTCCCTATTCCCTCAGATAAAAAACAGTGACTGGCTGTGGTGCTGACTCAGGGCAACAGAATAAATGGAAAGATAGTGAAAAAGGAAGTTACAAATATTAACTTTGGCCACACAACAAGCTGAAGAAATGAGGACTGTAGTAGTTACATAATTTTCCTTCTTTGCTTTGATATGTATATATTTTTATATATCAAACAACTATTTTTTTCTTTTTTCCATTCCCCTCTAATTTGATATAAGGTGTGTTAATAATGGGTAACCCTGTATTCCAGTATTTAAGTTAGAGGACATGAGAAGGAGATTGTGACAGTTATGACATTTGAAAATCATAAGGAGACAGATACAATGACCTAACTTCTATATGAAACTGTTCATTCCCATTTTATATAAACTAGCTTATGTTTTTTGTTATTGCTGATATTGTTTTGTTTGCTTTTTTTTCCCTGACCAAAGTTCTGTGTCCGACGATGCCAGAGCATGCCGATTAGCACGAAGCCAGTTATTCCCAAGGTGCTGAGCATGTACAGATCTCTACCACTTCAATCAGTAGATTTTAAAGTATTTCAGGTGACCATTGACAATAACTTAAAAAAAAAAACATGAACTTTCTGATTCCTGTTGTTACAGCATCTGTATATTTTTGGAGACATTCCCTTCAAAAATGCTCTTTGGAAATATTTGAACATTGGTGGTTGGGTCAAAGCAAGTGATCTGTTTAGATAAGATGGAATGAGATATATGTTTATGCAAGTGCTTCACCTGAATGAGGAACATCTGGCTGATTTTGTTAAATTATGGGGACTGGTAACTAAAAATACTTTCTCATACCTTGTTAAGAAACAATCATTTTGAAGATAAAAGTAAATAAATGAGTGAACAGGACAAACCCTAAATCTCTTTGCCCCTCCTTTTATATATTTGTAGCATTATCATAAAAACAGCACTTGTGAGAGTCAAATGGTGAAATATTTGTAAATATATGACACAATGCTTGTAAATATGCAATGCATAGTTTTCTAGGAGCATCAGGATTACAGGACTGAGTTCACACTTTCTAACATTTTGTAGGAAATTTAATATTCAGATCTTTTCTTAAAGTTGTTAAGGTATTCACAAGCTAATACAAGTTTTGTATTGTACTGACTTCACTTATTTCAGAGAGATGAGATGTTTTTAAAATCAGATCTTCTGAATTATTGAAATACTTATTGAAATAAAGACTCTGGTTCTCCTAATGCTGTGCTTTGCCTCACTGTTGTCCCCTGCTCCCTGCCCCAAACAAGGGCCAAAGTTCCTGGAATACTACAATTGTGGATGATTCTCTGCTAACACAATTGATTTCTATCTCCACTTGAATTAATTGTTTGCATTAACTGGCAGAAATTCAAAGAACCAAATGATTTGTTCCCTGGGAAATGGCAGAAGATTTGAAGTGATACTCAAAATGAACAACATGATACCTTTGTGTTAATATACAGCTACTTTCCTGTAGTGTACAAATAATTAAAAATATTTTTAAAGATCTATTTATTTCTTGAACTCTTATAAGAAGAAATTACATCTACATTTTTTAGAAATAAAAATGCTGGCCGGGCCCAGTGGCTCATGCCTGTAATCCTAGCACTTTGGGAGGCCAAGGCGGGCGGATTGTCTGAGCTCAAGAGTTCGAAATCAGCCTAGGCAACACGGTGAAACCCCATCTCTACTAAAAAAAAAAAAAAAAAAATACAAAAAAATTAGCCAAGTGTGGTTGCATGTGCCTATAGTCCCAGCTACTCAGGAGGCTGAGGCAAGGAGAACTGCTTGAACCTGGGAGGTGGAAGTTGCAGTGAGCCCCAGATCGTGCCACTGCATTCCACACTCCAGCCTGGGTGACAGAAGGAGACTCCATCTCCAAAAAATAAAAATAAAGTAAAATAAAATAAAAAATAAAAATGCTTACTGAATTAAAATTATATTTCAGCATATGCTAATAATAGTGCTACTGCCATATAAATATAGGAAACTCAAACATTCATTTTGATGACCATATACAGACAACACTTAGAATTCGTTGACTGCTGAGCTCTATCTTATATGTGGTTTGCTTATGTCAAAAGCCCTCGCAAACTTGATCAGTATTCAAATACAATATGTGGCAAGTATTTTTTTTTTCTACTACCTTCTTACAACTACAATGAAGTCAAATAAGACCATACATTCAAAAATTAAGAAATACAAGAGAACACAGACAATACTGAGAATAATTAAAGATAGATCAGACAATATTTCCGACCTTGAAAATATATTAGACATGCCAAAATAGTACTTTTCAAATATCCATCACTATTACCTTTTTCGTATATTTTGTTCCTCACATCCAATCTGCTACTTATTCTATTAATTATTTTGTTAATTCTGTCATAAATTTATTCCCTGTCATTCCTATTTTCATTTGCATTTTCATCATGTCACATCTGAAATTCTGTAGTCATTTTCTAGTAGGTGTTTCCCCCTCTAATCTATCACTCTCTTTTAATCTATTTGCCTATCCGATTAATTTTCCTAAAACCTTAATGTCATTTATAATTCTCTACTGAAAGCCTTTAAATAGTTTCATTTTGTTCTTCTTTATTTTTCTTCACTCAAATTTACCTGTTTTATATTTTCCTTTATGGACCAAGCTGCTTGCCTTTGGCAAATTTGGGATCAAGCAGACCTAAATTAATAGCTTAATTTTTTCCCCTCTAACTGTGAGATTTGGTCTGGTTCTTCAGACTCTCAAACCATTACATTCCTTATCTGTTAAATGGGGAGAAATCTAATATGGCTGCCTCATAGGATCACTGTGAGAATTAAAGTGAAATAATGCATATGCTGGGTTCAGTATCTGGCAAATAAATATTAACTATTCAATGTATCATTTAACCTAGAATATAAATAAGACGATTAATGTAATTAATGTTTAAGTGTTGGCCTACTCTCAGTGACCCTTCATATAAAACCTGAGAAGCTCTCCCCCATTCTTTGCCTCTGGCTTTTTTAGCTAAATTATTTGGCTCCAACCTCTCCTTCCCAAAAACCACCACTGATCCTGTTAGAAAAATCCAAAGCTTAGTATTCTCCCAAATAAAGGGTAGCCAGCAAAGACCTTGAGAATCAAATGGGTGTTTCATTCTTTGGTTTTATAGCCCTTCCAAAATCTGGCCCAACCTGATTGCAACTGAACATATGTTTTTGAACATATATTTTTATTTCAACCACTTTCACCACTTTTCCATCCCTCCACAAAATGGATATAACATTTTTATTTCTTTTCATTAATCTGGTCCTAAACCTTGGGAGAACATGTTCCCTAATATGGGGAAAAATAAACTCCAACATTCTCTTCCTTAATTCATATTTTTTCAAACTTTAAGCTCTTTTTGCATTTCCCACTGTAAAATGAAAGTTTCTGAACTTTTAATGGTATTACCATATTAGAAGTACAATTAATAATTTACAGGTGCATGTACTTAGTGTTTCTACATGCCATCAGTATTCATAATACACGATATGATATCTTACTCTGGTTACTACTTTTGTAGTATTGCGAAATCATTTATGTATATTAATTATGGACAGGGATTTAAACATAAGCTTTAAAATTGTAAATTCTTATATGTCTAATTTAATTTTTAAAAATACATATTTATTGTCATCTGTAGGATTTACCATTAAGTATAAAGAAGAAAAATATAATGATGTATCAGTCCACCGTTTAAAGCTAATGATAGTAATGATTATTAAGGATTTTCCTTTTGATTTTTCTCCCTCTGGGTAGAGTTTTGTGTAATTGAGATCATATGGTATATACCATTCCACATAATACTTTAGCACTTAGATGATATAAAACCTTTCTCACACAATTACAATAACTTGGCAGATATACTTTAAATGGATGTTGAAATATTTTTGGACATGCCACACTTTACTTAGGCATTCTTTTAAAAACCAAAATTAAAGTTGTTTCTAATTTTTTATTTTATATAATGTAGGTAATAAGGTACATTTCTGTGAAGAAACCTTTTTTAAAATTGATTATTTTCCTTGGTTTTCATCTTAATAAAAGAATTCTTATATTTTGGGTATGAAATTTTATATATATTACTGAAGTTGTATTTATAATTTCTGTTTTACCAAATTGCACTCTAACATTGAGATTACCATTTTAAAAATCATGGTTAGTTGCATTTTGCTTTTCTTTTTTTTGAGACAAAGTCTTGCTCTGTCACCACGCTGGAGTGCAGTTGTGCAATCTTGGCTCACTGCAACATCAACCTTCTGGGATCAAGCGGTTCTCCCACCTCAGCCTCCTGGTAGCTGGGACTACAGGCCTGTGCCACCATGCCCACGGATTTCTGTGTGTTTTGTGGAGCGGGGGTTTTACCATGTTGTCCACGCTAATTTTGAACTCCTGGGCTCAAGCAATCTGCCCACCTCAGCCTCCCAATGTGTCTGGATTACAGGCATGAGCCACTGTGCCTGGCCTTTTAGTTGTTATTTGAAACAATTAGTTCACTATTTTTCATTTCAATTTTCTGTAATTACAAATGAGAACTTGTAATGCATATTTATTTTTGGATATATTGTCTAGATAAACTTTATTTGGTCTTTGTAAGTCTTCTCACAAAACTCTCATTAAAATTTTCATTGTAATTACATTAAACTTCAGGATAGATTTATAAATAATTGACCTATTTATTCGTTTTTTATCCATTTATTTAAGTTCTTACATAGCAAGATTTATATGTCTAGAAGAGTCTGCATATTTATTTCTGTTTGCACATAGTGTGTGCATTACATATTTTTTATTCATGCATACCATCCCATATTCATGCTAGAAATCCTTTAAGGTGTTTTGCATAAATACTTTGAATAAAGATGAAATAAGGTTTTTTGATATTAGAAATTATAGAAGTTATAAGTTTCAGCCTAAAGAACCACATGCACAATGCATTATATGTCTTTATGATACTTTGCATTTCTTAATATGAAACAGTGTAGTAGAGTTATTAAAGATACAGACCTTGGCTTATTCCAGTGGATTTTAAACCCAGCTCTACTACTCACTGCTCTGCAATGTTTTGCAAAATAGTTGAATTCTCTAAGAGTTTCCTGACTTGCAGCATGGAAATATTAAAAGTTGTAAGACTACTATTGAGATGTCTTAAGTCTGAAATGAAGATGAAATGAAATCAGTAGAGCATAATGTTAGAGAAGAAACAATCAATAGAGTTTAGATATTTATATTATTAGTAGTATATTTCTCTAAATATTTCTGTTTGTCTCTGCATTTTCTACTGGAACATAAGCCTCCATTTCTTTCCTTCTAAATACTACCATTTCATCATACTGGATGTTTATAAAGCTTTTTACTCTTGGGGTGAAGTAAAGATAAATCACAAATGAGCTTTTATTTCCTGACTCAGTCAAGGGGCTATCCTTTCAAAAAATCATAGGCAGTAAGGCCTTGAACATTCGCTGGAGAGAGATTACAGTTTGGATCTTTTAAAAAAAAAAAACCTAAAAATGCCTAGCGGAAGCTATATCATAAATAACAGAATTTTAATAGTGAGAATATTAAAATACGTTCATTTTCAGGGAAAGGCTAAGTATTGCAGCAGCTGAGGACCGAGATTTTTGTGGTTTTTTTTTTTTTTTTTTTTTTTTTTTTTGGTGTGTGTGAGTAGTCACAATGTAGAAGACAACATATAACTTGATGAACAATATCCTCAACAACATTTCTTCTGCACCACAGTCACAGGTTTTTTAACGCTGCTTCCTAGAAATTTCATCTCTGTCGATAGATGATAGGATGACAATGGGCAAATCAATAAAAGTAATTCTAAAGGAATCACAGAAAATGTAGTTCAAGTATTTAGTTCCTTGAGGATATGACTTAATTCGGGGCAGTTTTGTCATCTTTTTCATGTAGTTTCCAACATTTTTGTTAAAGATATTTCTAGAGATTGTATGTGTACTTTTTAAGTGTCAGTGAAACTAGAATGTAGAAAAGAACGTCCTTGACCTTGAGAACCTCACAATATAGTATGGAAGTCAGATCAGTAAAGAGGTCATCCAAACATATGCCTTAAAAGATATCCTAGAGTTACTAACACAATACATGGTTCACAAAGGAAGGGGCAGCTTGTGCTCTGTGTTGGAAGTAGGTAACTTTTGCACAGAAGATGAAAAAATTGAGCTAGGTCTTCAAAGATGAGTAAGCATTGCATAGGCAGAGAAAACAGTAAAGCTCTTGTCAAGTAATGTTGTTTTGTCTTAAAAAAAATACTTTTTTTGCGGCATATAAGAACCATATGAAGTGTATGATATAACATACATAGTTGTGAAATTTCACATAAACCTTGACAATAGTGAAATAAAATTACGGTGTTGTATAGTTTTTGTATATGCAGTCAAAACAAACCTACGATGAGGTTTCATTGGAATTTAATCTGTAGATGCTGAATATTGGCATACATTGGTTTATTGCACTTTGTTTTTATTGTACTTTGCAGTTACTGTCTTTTTTACAAATTGAAGATTTGTGGCAACCTTGTGTCCAGCATGCCTATCAGTGGCATTTTTTCAACAGCATGTGTTTATTTTGAGTTTGTGTGTTGCATTTTGGCAATTCCCACAGTACTTCAGATTTTTAAATTATTATGATGTATATAATGGTTGTCTGTGGTCAGTGATGTTTGATGTTACTGTTGCAATTTTTTTGTGGTGCCACCAACTGAACCCATATAAGACAACAAACTTAACCAATAAATGTTGTGTGTGCTCTGATTGCTCCACCAACAAGCTCTTCTTTCATCTCTCTCCCTCTCCTTGGGCCTGCTTATTCTCTAAGATGGAACGATATTGAAATTAAGCTAATTAATTACTTTATACTAGCTTTTAAATGTTCAAGTAAAGATCTGCACGTTTCCCAATTTAAGACAAAATCTAGACATGATTAAGCTCTAATTTTGAGAACAGTTCCCCTGTGATAAAATGCCTTCAAACAGCATTGCATGCTACAGAGAAATCTTTTGTGAAAGGAAGAAAACATCAATGCAAGAAACTTCATTGTTGTCTTATTTTAAGAAATTATCCAATGGTGACTTTATACATCCTGAACCCTTTATCCTGTTTTAATCAGGGTCCATTAATCTCAACAATTTTTCATATTGCATTAATTTTCCCGATTAGTTGTACTTGTAGCCATGCTCACACATTCAAAAAATATTTCTGAAGCTCATTTTTCTGTGACTCCCTCAACAGCCCTGTGTAATGTCTTTCAACGTTGCTCATTATTAAGTTGAAATAATTAACTAGGTACCCTGCTAGAAAAGTCAATGCCTTTTGTTAAAATTGGACTTTTACAGTGTAAGGAGGTTTGTAAATAATTACTAACAAAAGCATTAAATGTATAAATGTGTCTATCACACACACACAAAAAAGAAATTGCCATAGCCAGTCCAGTCTTCATCAACTACCACCCTGATCTGTCAGTCAGCAGCCATCAAGACAAGACTCTCCACCAGCAAAAAGCTGACAACTTCCTGAAGGCTCAGACTATCATTAGCATTTTTAGCAATATGCATATATGTCATCATTGTGCAACTTGACAATTTTTCATTGGACATAGTCATGTAAGCTGCACTTACGTCAAAGAAGAGAATGTTATCGGCATTTCTGAAACATAGATGGAGGCCTACTCATTATACCTTAATGTCTCTATTTAATTTTCCAGTGGTACCCTAATCTAGCCATCTAACATAGATTGGCTTATTTCTTGTTTTAGTTTGTATGAAAGTAATCAGTCAAGATACACATATTCTTATGTGTGGCTTCTGTCACTCAAAACTAGATTCTTGAAATTCATTCCTATTTGAGTGCAGTAATAGGTTGTTTGTTATTGCTGTATTGTATTTCATTTTACAATATATTCATCACCTTAAGTTTGGAACTATTCTCAATATTGTTGCTATGAACATTTAGTACTCATTTTTTTGGTTAACATATGTTTGTGTTTCTCTTGAAAAATATATTTGGATTAGAATTGCTGCATCACAGAGTGTGCATGTATTCCCAACAATTTCACTTTTGCTTTATTTTCAAGATAGACATGTAGAAATGCAGATAGTGTGATTTTGGATGGAAGTTTGCCAGGAGATCAACAGCGACTAATACTTCATTTTCTACCTCTAATTGTAGTTACTAACTGAAGTCTGATAATACTCTAATAGTTACTCAGCCAAGTAATTATTTCTTTTTATTAAGTTAGCTCCCAGGAGACTTAGTCTTCTGGCTGGTCCACCCAACAAGTACAATATATAATATCAGATGGACACCAAATGGTATAAACTCAGTCTCTCCCTGCCCAGTCTACCACTACACCAATACTGTTTATACAGATATCATAAATGTGAATCCAGATATTGAACTATATTCTAGTGGATGTTAGGAAATAAAGTGTGAAGGAAAACAAAATTCACATGAACCTATAGCTGAACTTAAACTAAGAAAAGGAAGCATTATATTTGTTTCTTGTACGATGAGGTATTCTCTTTAAAAATGGCATAATTCATTTGTACACAGGACAAAGAGTTTTCTGTAACTGAATCCCAGAAAACATTTAATTTGTGCTCGTTTAAAAAAGGGGAAATAAATGTTTAGAATAAAGTTTATAGCTGCATATTGTTTTATGCAGACACATTGGTAAATAACTGGCAATAGGGTATAAGAAACAAATGAGAGATAAGGAAAGGTGAAGTCCAGAAAAAGCAGAAGGTAGGAAGATGAAGTAAGCTGGAAAACTGCAGCAGAGGCTTAGAAAAATAATGTGCTGTTAGAATAATATTGTTCACCCACTATATTCAAGATCATGCATTAGTATATTTTATTAATAAATAAAAGCAGCATCTGTTCACAAATATAGTTAATCAGTTGGGGAAAGACATTGCAAGACAAGATGACTTGGACGTAAACCAGCATGTGATGTGCTTTCTGAAAGAGGAATAAAGTGCAATGGGTACACAAGGATAGCAAGTAATCACGAAAAGTCCAGAGGTGGGGGCATTACAATCACGTCTATAAACACATTTACAGCCACTTTGTGGAAAAAGATCTAATATCATGATGTGAACCATGTCATGGACAGCTGAGACTGATAATCTAAAGGAAGAGGATTTTTATCATTA
Source organism: Hylobates moloch (assembly GCF_009828535.3). Taxonomy (NCBI): domain Eukaryota; kingdom Metazoa; phylum Chordata; class Mammalia; order Primates; family Hylobatidae; genus Hylobates; species Hylobates moloch. Next base: position 128,663,885 of record NW_026652279.1, read on the forward strand.
GCCCACAGGAGAAGAAACAGTAAGTTTAATATAAGAATGTTGCGGGATTTAAAAATATTTGTAAGAGTAAATCTGGAATTCAATCTCAAAGCTTAAGGCTCCTTGGAGGGTAGAGCACATTGAAAATCTGAAGCAAGAGGAGCAGAAACAGAAAAGAGAGTCATGTTGATCATAAAACAATCATATAAAATGGTACAGATTGATAAATACATGTCTGGCTTTTAAAGAAATATATGAAATCAATATTTCTAGGACACTTTATTTTCAAGGTAAGTTGATTAGACGATGAATAGGAAGATGATGATGATAAGGAAGCAGCAGGAATTATATGTCACAGTAATGAGGTAAGAAAATGATTTTTTATGATCACCAATTATTATGTTAATGAGGAAATTAATCAAATAGGGGTAACATAACTGGAAAACTGATGACTGAATAGGATTGACTATATTACATTGGGGAATAAGTTAAGGCACATAAGAGGAGCATTTTTTTTCTTTTTAAATGCATTTCATACTAGAATTTTCCCCTGAATGTCTGCCTTCAAGAAGGTAGGAGGGAGAAATGACAATCGCAAATAATTGAAAATTGATTTTCTGGAATTTCAGGGTTTAATATTAGTGGCCTAAAATGTGCTGGTTAATGCCAATTTCTTTCTGTCATGTAAAATGTTAACTTTTAAAAATATGTCTTAATCAACTGCAATAGGACATAAGTTATTTGAAGGAAGGGATGGTGAATTATGTCTAGGATCTGGTACAGTATGTGATACAAATCTGATCACCTTGCAAGAAACACAAGCCCTTGAAGTTAGCTCTAGTAAACATCTGTCATAAGGCATCTCAAAGAGTCCAAGGAGAAGAGCACAATTAGTAACATTGTAGCCTAGTTAGTACTACACTGTGTTTTAGTACTATACTAGACCCCAAACTTGGCAAAATTTCAAAGTTCTGTTTGCATTCATCAAAATTATTTATCTACATTTATACCAAATTCTTTCTCACTCTTTGCAGAACAGCCTTCTCTATTTCTCTGGACCATGTGGTGACACCACTAGGTGCCTCTGAGTATCCATGATACAGGAGCATTCAGCACTCAGAATTCCAGGAGACATGAAGTACATCTTTTGTAACACCAATTTGAATTCCCAGGAAGGGGCAGCTGTATGAATAAATTTGATACAGGTACCCAAGTCTGGACCAATCAGCTGCATCCAGGGGTGCAACAACATATGGCTTCAGTGTGGTGCCTGCCCAGAGGACAAACATTTACAAAAGAAGGGATGATTTATCTGAGATACCCACACTGACCTACAGTCCTCACTGTGGATGTGTTAAATGAATGAAAAGGAAGTCATATTCAGTTCTCCTGTTGTGACTCATGTATTCCTCCTGGACAGAATTTTTTTTCTACCTGAATTATTTTAAGAAAAACATGCAGAATTAATAAACAGCCAAATGTATTTAGGAGCAGAGGAGATTATTAGAATTTTATCTTTCTTTCAACTTACAGTATTTGTCATAAGAGTTAGATGTTTATGGGCACAAATCCCACCTCTTCCACTTAGTTTTGCATGCTTTACATATGCTATTTCCCTCAATCAAATATACCTTTCTCCTCTGTAAAATGGTGAGAATAATTAATAATAAGTCAGTTTTATTGTATAGATGAAATGATATATTTAATGAACAGTGCTTAATGTATGCCTAACATATAGCAAGCATGGTATTAGTAATCTATTATTACTTTTATTTTTATCAGAAAATTATATTACTTTTCTTTTACCGCTATAGGAAATTGTCAAAAATTTTGTGTCTTAAAAACAGCACAAATTCAATATCATCAGAAGGTCAGAAGTCTGAAATTGGTTTCACTGAATTAGAATCAAGCTGTCAGCAGGGCTGCACTGCGTCTGGAGGCTTTAAAGGAGAATCAATTTCCTTGCGTTTTACAGCTTCTAGAGCCTAGCCACCTGCATTCCTTGGCTCATGGTTCTTTCTTTTACCGTCAAAGCCAGCAGTATAGCATCTTCAAATTTCTATCTCTGACTCTGATATCACTGCCTTTCTCTTATAAGGATACTTGTGACTAAACTGAGCTCACCTGCATTACCCAGGATGATCTCCCCATCAAAGATTCTTAATCATTTTTGCCCTGTAAGTTAATGTATTGATGGGTATCAGGGACTAATGTGGACATCTTTGAGGAGCTGTTATTCTGCCCATCACACCGATAACATTTCCCTTTCTTCACAATAAGTCTTGAGTTTACAAAACTTACTCTATAAATATGTCATTTAGTTCTGAATCAATTTTTGGTCTGCAAATCCATTTCCTAACTGAAGAGAACATACTAACTGAAGAGAAAATATTAATAAAGTCAGATTTATGGAATGATAATAGAATTATTGATGCTGGCATTAGACTATTATGAAAATATTTCTCATACATATTTCATGACTATCTTTTGATATTATGTTCATACATTCAAGTCCTGTTATAGATAGTTACATCATGTTTCAGCAAATACTACTCTGAACTAAGTATTTCTCATTTACAAGTTGTTCTTTGTAATCTACTCATGTGTAGAATTAGATTTCCAATGACCTATATTGCTTAAAGCAGATCAAATTACTTGACTAAATATAAACAATAAAAATGTGTTCTGGGCATATTGCCAACACTTTTTTCTGTAATTTTACTTAATTATGTGAAAAATACATTTAGGTTGGGAAATAAAGAATATTTTGAAACTGTAAGTTATTTGTTCCACAGTTGCCTATACCATATGAACAAATTTGTAACCTTCAGTAATGGTTTTCCTTTCTTGCTGTTTATTGTTGTTGTTGTTGTTGTTTGTTTGCTTGTTTTTTTACATCACAAATAGAATTTTATTCTTGAGCAAAGAAAGCAGAGGCTTTTTTACTGGCCATTTACTGATGAGGCAATACTTTCTAAATACTATTATATGTAAAGCACAATTCGAGAGCAAAGTTTCTGTTTAAATTGATTAGTAAACATATTTATATTGTAAATTGTTTGAATATGAACTGTTAGCTTGGTCTAGCTTTATTCAATGTTTACACTGTGTGAACTAATTCTGAGATCAATCAGACTTTGGATAAACCATTATTACCTAAATGATACCTACTATTGCAACCCAAGTGTCTAGAATTTAGTCTTTATTGGCCTTCTCAAGTGAGACAACTCCTGACTGGCTTTAGAGTTTAAGATTAGAGTTAGTTTGATTTGATTTAATCTTGGATTATTTGAAAGATCATTGATTTTTCTGACTGTGTGACTTTTGTTTTGTTTCCAATTTTGACAGTGCTTTGAGATGGCTTTGCCACAAAAAGAACCACTTCATAAAATAGAGTTGTAGTGAAAAAGCCTTGCTTTAAGGTTACCTGGTGATATCCCCACATGACATTTGCTTTAAAATAACTCTGTGAGAAATAAACAGCCTTGCCACAAATAAAATTTCTCTTGGAAAAGGAAAAAGGCCTGCTACTGAAGATAAGCAAAAAGGATAATGAATGTCATAATCTCCAAAAATTACTGCTTCATTTATCAAAGTTTCTATGTCAGAAGAAGGAACAGTAGATTAAAAGAACCTACTTGTTTATATGCACAAAGATGCCAAATTAAGTCCGCATTCTTCTGTGCTTAAACTTGATTAAGTTGTTCTGGACATACTCTATTCTGAAGGTTGGAGACACAAATAGGGGGTGAAAGGGCTCTGTTGGATGACCTGGACAGCTGCAATGAATGAATACATAGTAACACCTCATTTATTCAATCAACTGATCTAAAATATGAGAGCCCATTTTGATTAAGAGGACAAAGAAATGTATTAAATCAAGAATTTAATTTTAGAGTGGGCAATTTAATCACCCCATTGACAAAATATTATAAATCATAATTTATTACTCATTCAACTTAATTTAGCACTTTTTGGGTCCAACACAGTCCTCAGCCCTGAGAATAAGTTGATAAAGGAAATTGAGCTGGTCACAGGAACCATAAAAATCCCTTGGAGAAGAAGAACAATAAACAACAAATTTCCGATGTGATGGTTGTTAGGAAAGCAGTGGAACAGGGTGCCATGGAAACATATAGCATACCAATCTAAGCTATTGCTTTTACTGAACTGCCATTTTAAATGAATCTTTCCACCATGCCTGAAGGTAGGTGGATAATTCCTTCTGTCCTCCCCCTCCCCTTCTCTTTCCCTTCTTCCTCCCTACCTTCCAATTATTCCATCTGTTCTTCGTTCCCTTCCATAAGCATGTCAAAAAGGCCGTGCTCACAATTCTCTCCTAGAAATGGGCACACAACAGTGAAAGTTGAGACTAGACCCTGCCCTCATAGGGCCTAAAATAGACCAGGTTGTACAAATTTTGCTGAAATAAATATTTGAATGATTAATTCATTAATTGCTAACAAGGACTGCTTTAGAAAAGACATGCAAATTGCTGTGAGAGAGGAGCTTTATTAGTCTGAGAATAGTATCTGAGAGATTTTTTTGAGAAAGTGACAGTTAAATTGAGAATTTTAAAGAATACAAAAGTTTTTTTTTTCTTTTTTTTTTTCCAGGCAAATGAAACAATAGCATATGTGAAGGCCTGTACGTAAGAAGCTGGAATAAATGAAGGAGTCTATTGTGAATGGAGCTAAGAAGAGTTTAGAGCAAGAAGAGAATAGAGTAGTGCTTTAGAAATACACAATTATTTATAAATCAGAACACAAAGCACCAAAGAGCCAATTTATTATATCATTCCATCATGTGGTAATAAATGATATGGTTTGAGAAGCAGCCAAAAGTTTGATTATAGAGAGCAGGGCAGATATGATTGATTTAACCTGCATTTCACCTCTCTTCCATGGTGAAGTAGCCGTGTATTTGGGGTCATGGCTCTCTTCTATAGGTATTCTTAAATACAAATCCCATCGCCCTTGCTAGTGAATGACTCAGGATCCGTGACTAGAACCAATTACCTCACAGTTTTCCTCTGATGATAATGCACAATGATCCAAATTGACCCAGTAGGACATAAGAGAGAAAGTTGTAAGACTTTCTATTTCTCTGGATTTATGTGCAGAATGGAGCCTAGCTTGCAGATGCCAAACCAAGAGAAGTGCAAAGAAATGGAACTGGCAGAATAGAATTAAGTTAGCCTTGAAGCCTATGATATCTGTGCTTCCCAGTATGAGGGCTAATTTTTTTTTAGTTATTAGAAGTTTAGAAATTCAAGATGGAAAAATAAAACAATGCTTTAGGAGGTAAACCAGGCCTCATTATGATGTACAATACAAAATTATGAGTTTTATTGGGGGTGCCCATTCATATGTGATATGGCTTGGCTCTGTGTCTCCACTCAAATCTCATCTTGAATTGTACTCCCATAATTCCCACATGTTGTGGGAGGGGCCCAGTGGGAGATACTTGAATCATGGGGGCAGTTTCCCACATACTGTTCTCATGGCAGTGAATAAGTCTCACGAGATCTGATGGTTTTAGCAGGGGTTTCTGCTTTTGTGTCTTCCTCATTCTTTCTTTGCCTCCTGCCTGTAAATTGCCCAGTCTCGGGTATATCTTTATCAGCAGTGTGAAAACAGACTAATACAGTAAATTGGTACCAGTAGAGTGGGGCATTGCTGAAAAGATACCCAAAAATGTGGAAGCAAGTTTGGAACTGGTTAACAGGCAGAGATTGGAATAGTTTGCAGGGCTGAGAAGAAAACAGGTAAATGTGGGAAAGTTTGAACCTTCCTAGAGACTTGCTGAATGGCTTTGCTCAAAATGCTGATAGCGATATGGACAATAAGGTCCAGGCTGAGGTGGTCTCAGATGGAGATGAGGAACTTTTTGGGAACTGGAGCAAAGGTGACTCTTGTCATGTTTTAGCAAAGAGACTGGCAGCATTTTGCCCCTGCCCTAGAGATTTGTGGAACGCTGAACTTGAGAGAGATGATTTAGGGTATCTGGTGGAAGAAGTTTCTAAGCAGTAAAGTATTCAAGAGGTGACTTCGGTGTGTTAAAAGCATTCCATTTTAAAAGGGAAACAGAGCATAAAAGTTTGAAAAATTTGCAGCCTGACTATGCGATAGAAAAGAAAATCCCATTTACTGGGCACAAATTCAAGCAGGCTGCTGAAATTTGCATAAGTTACGAGGAGCCAAAAGTTAATCGCTAAGACAATGGGGAAAATATCTCCAGGGCATGTCAGAGGTCTTCACTGCAGCCCCTCCCATCACAGGCCAGGGGGCCTATGTGGAGAAAGTGGTTTACTGGGCCAGGCCCAGGGTCCCTGAGCTGTGTACAGCCTAGGGACTTGGTGCCCTGTGTCCCGGCCGCTCCAGCTGTGGTTGAAAGGGGCCAATATAGAGCTTGGGCTGTGGTTTTAGAGGATACAAGCCCCAAGTCGTGGCAGCTTCCACATGGTGTTGAGCCTGCGGGTGCACAAAGGTCAAGAATTGAGGTTTGGGAACCTCCACCTAGATTTCAGAGGATGTATGGAAATGCCTGGATGCCCAGGCAGAAGTTTGCTGCAGGGGTGGGGCACTCATGAGAGAACCTCGGCTAGGGCAGTGTGGAAGGAATATGTGGGGTTGGAGCCCCCACACAGGGTTGCTACTGGGGCACCACCCCCACACAGAGTCCCTCCTGGAGCTGCAAGAAGAGGGCCACCATCCTCCAGACCCCAGAATGATAGATCCACCAACAGCTTACACTGTGCACCTCAAAAAGCCACAGGCCTTCAATGCCAGCCCATGAAAGCAGCCAGGAGGGAGGCTGTACCCTGCAAAGTCACGGGGGTGGAGCTGCCCAAGACTATGGGAACCCACCTGTTGCATCAGCATGACCTGGATGTGAGAGATGGAGTCAAAGGAGATCATTTTGGAGCTTTAAGATTTGACTGCCTCACTGGATTTCGGACTTGTATGGGGCCTGTAACCCCTTTGTTTTGGCCAATTTCTCCCATTTGGAATGGTTGTGTTTACCCAATGTCTGTACTCCCATTGTATCCAGGAAGTAACTAGCTTGCTTTTGGTTTTACAGACTCATAGGGAGAAGAGACTTTGGGGGACTGCTGGGAAGGCATGATTGGTTTTGAAATGTGAGGGCATGAGATTTCACAGGGGCTAGGGGAGGAATAAAATGGTTTGGCTCTGTGTCCCCACCCAAATCTCATCTCGAATTGTACTCCCATAATTCCCACATGTTGTAGAAGGGACCTGGTGGCAGATAATTGAATCATGGGGGCAGTTTCCCCCATACTGTTCTCATGGTAGTGAATAAGTCTTATGAGATCTGATGGTTTTAGCAGGGGTTTCCACTTTTGTGTCTTCCTAATTATCTCTTTGCCTCCTGCGAGAACTTGCTCTTCCTTGCTTTCGCCATGATTGTGGTGCTTCCCCAGCCACATGGAACTGTAAGTCCAATTAAACCTCTCTCTTTAAAATTGCCCAGTCTCGGGTATATCTTTATTAGTAGTGTGAAAACAGACTAATACAATATGGCTTTATAGGCCTTCATTGCTTTTTTGAATTGTGCAACAATTCAATTATGATAAAACAATAAAATTATAATATATGTCCATAGACTTCTCTGTTTTCAAAGTGTTTCCAGTCTTCATATATCTTTGTAGATAAACTTTGGTTTCTCTAGGAAGTGCCTCACAGGAGAGCATAGCCTTGGTGGAAGTATCAAGGATCAATAACTGGTGATCCTTGAATGAATGTACAGAAATTCCATTATGTTAACTTAGTATGAGCTGATAGCTAGAATATTATCATGTTACCAAAAGTCACAAGGGATTGTTTCATGTGAGTGTCTGTGTGTGTGCTTGTCATCCCCACTAGAGAACCTGAAGAGAAGGAACTCTGCTTCATTTACTTTCGTGACTTCTTAAAACATTCTTTCCCATGTTTATTCTCTGGCTCCCTGACTAATACCTGCAGCTTCTTTGCTGGCTTCTGCTCCTTTAATAAAATTCTGACATTTTCAGTTTCTTGGACTGATTTCTGTGAATCTTTTCTGTTTCCACTCTCTTCTCAGGAAATTTCATTTAAATTGTATCAGCATTAATTTAGATTATTCAGACTTCACATCTTCATAGACATCCAGAATTCTATTATGATCACTTACTACCTTTTGTCTTAGGTTTCATAGGTATCTCTGTTTTCAAAGCCCAAAACAGCTTGTGATATTTTAACCTAAAACTCATCCAGGATTTTCTATTTTAGTTACACTGCTGGTTTTGACAACAACAATAAAATGCACATGAAACACACACACACACACACACATATTCAGGCATTCCCTAAATGTTATGATTCTAATATGCATGAATTTCAGCTATTATGGCATATTAACTTTGACTAATGGCATAAAGTACAGATTCTGCTGCTAGTTTTATAGTCTACAAATTGCTGCATGCATAACAAATATGCATCATGATCAATGTCTAACCATGCAACTTTTTACAAAGTGTGTCAGTGAGCAGTCCTTACACACTTGCTTTTCTGTTCAGATGCAGACAGCAAAGCGTGTAGTTGTGTTGCTTCCTTCTCTCCTGTTGATAAACCCCTGTGATATTTCTTTTCAAAATTAGGTAATGGAAAGAGGAAATTGCCAAAAAAATAGTAAAACACAGCAAAGAAAATAAAAGTGGTAGCAGTAAAAAGGAAATTAAAATATAATGTAACTGGAATTATAGAAAAGATAGCTAATGGTAGAAGAGTTGATACTCCACTGTTTGACAGGCTCTAGATGCGCAGCCAGAGGAACTTGGTGCAGGTGAGCTCATAGACATGAATGAAGAAAGTGGTGTGATGAAAAGGATTAAGATATCCCAGAGGACATGATACCAGAAAAAAACACTTCAGATTAGAGGAGCTCTTACAGATGATTTCTGACAATAAAGGTGCAAAGGATAAAATGTTGCATGCTGATCCAAACTTAGAAGGAAGTATAATAAACTTTACAAACCAGAAAAAATATTGTTTCAGTATCATGCGTTATAATATGCAAAGAAGACAAACACTATTCAAACTACTATTTTTTAAAAATATATATATTTTCAATGGTTTTAACATTTTAAATTACTAAATATATATTAGTTTTGCTATTTTTCTTTCCCTATACATTTATAACTGACAGTATTGGAGTGTTTATGTTTTAACAACCAATTTTAAAGGTCATAGAACAATAATTTTCCCATTGATTTTAACATCACTTTGTACAGTTTCAGCTTGCGTGATCATTGTTAGAGTCCTGTATTACTATGCATAAAAAATAATGCCTGTATACATAACCAATACATTATTTTCCATTTTCATTTTAGCACCATAATCTAAGCATCATCGTCTCTCATTTGAACAAATGCAATAATTTCCCCAGTTTCCCCTTTCCACTCTTGGTTCTAGCCCATCCCCTATAGGGTAATCAGATTGAGCTTTGACAAAAACAAATCAGTTTATACTAAATCCACATCCATAGCACAGGAACTAAAACCACAGCCCTCTACTTCATAACTCTATTTACAAGATCAGTAGCATGCCCCTCAGGCTTGGTGTCACATCTCTTTCTCACTAACAGGGGCCAATATGTCCATAGGCAGCATTAGGTTAAATCCATTCCTCCTGCTATTTGCATTTAAAGATAACCATAAACACTGAGACTAAGACCATGCATCCTCAGGATTCCTACCCTCCATTCACAGAAGTCAGGAGAAAGCTGCAGACCTGCTGCCTGCTCTGGCATGCATAGCCTTGATATTTTTATCTGCCTTTTGTCCATCAGAACTTATTTTGTAATCAGTCCACAATTGAAGGTGTTCACTTCTGAGTCACCTCACAGCTCCTGCATTGTAATCCCTCCAGCAGCCCTTATTCCCACTCTTCTGTCATTGTCACGTACTTTTCACTATGTCATCTGAGGGAAAATTCCCTAGATCTTCAAGCTTTTCTCTGAAGCCTTCATAGTCCGGCTCCATTTTGCAACGCTCTTCCCCTGTGACCTTCTCAATTGATGAAGGCGTTGTTGTTGTTTTTTTCCTTCCACCGCTTGAATCCACCACGTTGGTGTCCTACTCACTCTTCATTGTCATTTCCAGATAATTCTTCCCCCTTTCTCTTTAAAAATTGCTTTGAATTCCATGTTTTCTGAATTAACTAGTTATACCTCTCATTCTCATATACTGCCATTCCTTTAGCAGACTCTCCCAGATTTTAACATTTTAAGCTTCTGCTTCAGAGGCTCTTCAACACTAGTTTGGTGGCTTTTCTCAATAATTTCAGAGTAGTTTCTCTTTGTGGCATCTGGATATTTAGTTTCTTAATTTCTCTCCTCTATTTATCTTATGTTTTACCCTGTCTCAGTCACTCCCAGAAGCATATTCTGGAGCTTGTCATCACCTATGATATCAGACCCTTCTTAATTTGAATTTGGTGGATCTTGTTCTCTCATGACTACACTATATCTTTCTAGTTCATTCCATTTGAATATTTCAAATGTCTTTTTAACTGTATTGAACTTTTTTTTCAGTTTCCTTCATTCCCTCAGGTTCTCTCTTTTCTGATTACCTGGATTAAGTTCATAATCAATCATTAGAATAAAAACTTTCATATACACTCTAATTTTTTATTCCCTCTTTACAAAACTGCTAACCAACTAAATCCAGCTTTCCTCTTACTCCTTGCTTTCACCAATACAGCTGAACGTGAATGTAGAAAAATATAACTTGTGTTGACTGGTATCATTTTATAGTCATGACGATAAACATGAAGCCGACTTGTAAGGCTGTTCGCAGTCATGCTGTCATTCCTTATGCCATCACTCTCCTTTTCTCCTGAATGTCAATTTCACATCTTCTCTTTCCTCCTTAAGTCTTGAATACCTTTCCTATAAACTCATTTTTATGTGACCTTGCTTCTCTGAAAACTGCAGATAGCTGAGCCAAATTTCCTGTAAACTCCATCATCATATCTACTGATTTATCAGAATCCGTACCTATATCCTCTATTACTCTCTCTAAAGCTAATCAGGCCCCTAACATTTGTACCACATTCCACTCCTCTCCTTACACTAAAATATTGCCCCAGAAATTTGCCTCCCCATTCTTATCATTTTTTTAATTAGATCTTTCCTATCATCATGCAAACTTCTTGTTAGCTACTCATTTTTACAAAATAAACAAACAAAAAAAACCATGTTTTTATTTTTTATTTTTTTCTTGATACGACTTTTCCCATCTGCTACCTCTGCATTTATTTTTGTTTCTGCTTGAAGCAAAACTCCCTGAAAATATTATGCTCGCTCATTGGGTTATTTCAAATTTCTTTCTTCCAATTATTAAAACACACTTCAATCTGACTTTCACTTCAATCACTCTGCCAAAGTGGTTTTCGGCATATTCATCAAGGCCTCCATGCTAACAAGCCTTATGGTCAATTCTCAGTCTCTAGTTTGTGTAACCTTTTATTCTGCTCTTTATATCTTTGGTAATAACATTTTCTTCAATGTTTTTCTATGATCCCAATTACTTTCGGCTTTCTTTTTACCCCACTTGCTCTCTTTTCCCAATCTACTTCACAGCTTTCTTCTCCTTCCTGCTAGAGTACACAGGATCTTCTTTTATTTGCTGAAAAATCACTCTCTTAGATATGTATCTCATTTATTGTATAGCTTTCAATGACATGAATATGCCACCAACTCTCAGATTTATGTATCTACTTGTGAGTGCTCCCCTAAGTTCAGACATCCACCTGCTTATTTAACATTAGCCTGAGATACTGGTAGATATAGTTAACATTTCCATGGAATATCTAATAAACATTTCAGAATTAAGATGCCCAAACCTGAACTCTTGCAGCAGAAGTGAAGCTAAACCTGCCATACACAGAGTGTTCTGCAACTAAGTTAATGAAAATGCTATTCTTTTAATTTCTAAATGAATAATCTGGACTTTGTCCTTTCTCTCATACTCCACATCTAATTCATAACAAAATACTCCTGAGTCAATCTCCAAGTCTCATGAAAAATTGCATTTCTCCTAGACCCCTTTGCTGAAACCACGTTCTCAAGTGGAGTGCTACAATAGCTTTCTAACTGGGCTCCCTGCCTCCACCTGTTCTTTTTCCCAGAAGTAAGTGTAACCTTTTAAATATGTACATCAGCTAAATTCACTTCTCTCTTCTAACCTTGCTAATAGATCTCCATGTCAATCAAAGGAAAACCCTAAGCCTTACTAATTGCTTACAAAGCTCTACATGATCTACTCTTCTTCCTTCTCTCATCGTTCTCTGACCTCTTATTCTGTTTCTGCCCCTCCCACTCTCCTCCAGAAATTCAGGCTTCTCTGCTTGTTCAAGAACACATCACATAACCTCCCATTTGAAAACTTTTACACTGGTCTTTCCTGCTGCTCATTATCCTTCCTCTGTTACCCTTCCCCAATATCCATATGGCTTACTCCTACCCCACTTTCAAGTTTTTACCCAAATCTCCTTCCTGAATGCTCTATTAAAATATTTTACTCTCTTCCCTCACCAGCATTTTTAACACTTCATGTAACTTAAGCACAGTGTCCGACACACAGTAAATATTCAATAAATACTTTTAATGAAAGAATTAAAATCTTTCAAAGAGTTTTTCAAAGCCCGTTAGGGCAAAGTCAAATGCCTTGTCATGTTTGTAAAACATCCATCTGTGTTTCCAACCTCAATTCATTCTCTATTCTCCTAACTTGCTTCTTACAGTCACACTACCTTTCAGTTCTTTGGACATTTTGAATTCTTTCTCACCTCAGGGCCTTTGAGCCTACTTTTTCTTCTCTCATGATCAATATTTCCTTGACTTATTTCATAACGTACTTTCCATTTTTCTGATCTTAGCTTAAATGTCACATTTTGAGTTGTTTGTCCTCACTATCCTATGTTACTGTTAAACCTCCATGTTATTCTACATCATATTATTATATTCTGTATTTCTTGTTTGGCTTATTTATATTTTTCTTGTCCATTGTCTCTTCTCTCTAAAAGAATGTAAATTCAATTGTATCAAGACTTACTCAGCTTGTTCAAAAATGCAACCCCAACACGAAAACACTGTTTCTGGCAAACCACATGCTCTCAATAAATATTGGGTTTTGGGTTAAAACAAAACAGAACAAAATATAAAGTGTGACTCATAAGTTAATGACACCAGTTTGGAGGCAGTGTAGAGTAGAGCTTAAGAATACAGTCTATGCCCGGCCACCCATCGTCTGGGAAGTGAGGAGCGCCTCTGCCCGGCCGCCCCGTCTGGGAAGAAGTTAGGAGTGCCTCTGCCCAGCCGCCCCGTCTGGGAAGAAGTGAGGAGCGTCTCTGCCTGGCCGCCCCATCTGGGAAGAAATGAGCAACGCGTCTACCCGGTCGCCCCGTCTGGGAAGTGAGGAGCGCCTCTGCCCGGCTGCCCTGTCTGGGAAGAAATGAGGAGCACCTCTGCCCGGCTGCCCCATCTGGGAAGAAGTGAGGAGCACCTCTGCCTGGCCACCCCATCTGGGAAGAAGTGAGGAGAGCCTCTGCCCGGCCGCCCCGTCTGGGATGTGGGGAGCGCCTCTGCCCGACCGCCCCATCTGGGAGGTCTACCACGGAGGCCAGAAGCAATGTGGGGGCTGGACGTGGTGGCTCACGCCTGTGGTCCCGGTGCTCTGGGGGGCCGAGGCGGGTTGATCACTTCAGGCTAGGAGTTCGAGACCAGTCTGGCCAACATGGCGAAACATATGAAAAATACAACAGACAAACCAACCAACCAACTCAGTGTCAACAAAACAGGTCTACCCTGGAGTCATACTCTAATTTTTTCTATTTTCCTCCATTTCTGATCCTTTATCCCACTTTCTTTTTCTTCCTCTTCCTTCTTCTTCTTCTTTGTCAAGTAGAGGACTGAGTTATTATCACTGATCCATATAAAGTCCCTCTCTCATTTATTTTAATTCCCACCCCCCATTTCTATTCCCTGACTTCCCATGTGCAACCTTCCTAATATGTTTGATACGCATATTTTTGTTTGTATGTATTTTTAGAAAATGTTTATTGTTTTTGTGTGCCAAAAAAATTAATTAAAAAAGTTAAAAAAAAAAAAGAATACAGTCTATGGTTTCAGAATATTTAAGTTTCAGTTCCAGTTTCACCAGGTACCCATTATAATGCGAACATACATCCGAGTTTCCTAGAACAGTTTCCAATTATGCTTGCTGAACTCACTTTTTTTATTACAAGCCCACTTTCACTCTCAAAAGTGTCTTGAGTTGGAAGGACAATTAAGTCTCCCAAACCTCGTTAGGATTTTTCCTTGGTACAAGCCTCTCTTGTCCCAGTTTCTTTGTAAAGATAAAACCTATACCTAAGTCCTCTAGATGTTGAGAGAATTAAACATACATAGTATCTATGGAGAACATATGATGCGTATGTGCCTGTGTACTATATATATATGTACACACATGTGTGCATATTTGTGTGTATGTATCTATATATGTATATGTCTGACAAAGAGCTCGTACCAATATTTGACTTCTCTTATTCACAAATTTTACCTTTTAAAAAATACCCTCATCATCCCATTTAATATATAGTTTGTAGAAATACAGAAATGTATGCATTAAATATCAAAGCTTCATCTGACAACACGTATAAATTAGGGGTTAACCATTCTCTTTATAAAATGATGAAACACATGTTCATTTACACTAGAAATGTAATAGTATACTTCTTAATAACTATCTACCTTTTTGTGAGTTGAGGCACCAAAAAATAAACTAGTAAAATATTCCCGGTAATATTGTCAATTAGATGGGGAAAAATTTTCTCTGAATATATAGTACATATAAATAGAAAAAAAAGTAAGTTTAATGTATTAGTCCATGTTCACGTTGTTGATAATGACATACCCAAGACTGGGAAGAAAAAGAGGTTTAATGGATTTACAGTTCCACGTGTCTGTAGAGCCCTCTCAGTCATGGTGGAAGGCAAGCAAGAGCAAGTCAACAAAGAGAGAAGAGCTTGTGTAGGGAAACTCTTGTTTTTAAAACCATGAAATCTCATGAGACCCACTCACTATCACGAGAACAGCATGGGAAAGACCCTCCTCCATGATTCAATCACATCCCACCAGCTTCCTTCCACAACACATGGTACTTGTGGGAGTTATAATTCAAGATGAAATTTGGGTGGGGACAGAGCCGAACCATATCATTCAAATACACAAAAATGTATTTAAATGCCCACTGTAGGAAACACATTTATTGTACGCACCTGGTTTATTTTATTCTCTTTTTATTACTCCAAAATTTCTTCCTTATTGGAACTTGTGACTTTTTCAATTATTTTTAAATTTATTTTTAATTTTTATTTTTTGACAAAAATTATAAGACTTCTTTTACTTATTGTATTCATTTAAATCACAAAATGGGAGTTATTATCATCATACATCAAGTGTGATAGAAAAAAGAGTGTTACTGTTCATTCAACAGAGAAGGTTGTGAGTCAAAAATGCTTAATATCTAAAATAGAACACAATTAATTTTAATAAGCTAAAGTGTAACAGTAAAGCAAAAAGACAGGATATGTGGTAAGCAGCTGTGGGACCTAAAGGTCATCGCTAAACATGATTCTCATTTACCCTTTTACTTTTAGTGTCAGGGTCTTGTTCTGGCAACATAAGCCTTTGAGATTTCTCTAGCCATCCTTTGGTATTGAGCTACCTTGCTCATTTAAAAGCTTAGTGATTATACTCTGTTATGATATTAATGAAAAGGTCAATGAATTCATGAAAATACTTTTTTTTCACTTTTATGACATTCTGAACCTTTTCTTCTTTTACCATTTTCAATAGGAAACTGATCATCTCAGTCATTTTGCATAATAAATGAATATAAGCAGTCTCCGTTTGTGATAATATCACTTTCCCTTGTCACGTACTGAATGTGCAGAGTGAGAATCTCTGAATTCTTTGATATGGTACATTTTCTTGTTTTAAATAACAACAAGGGCTTTAATGGGGAAAGGAGGAAGAGAAAGTATTTTTAATAGGACAAGCTAGAATTTAGAAGATGAAAAGGTTAAAAATTACCTTCAAAATCTCATACTAAGTGCTGACATAGTGACTGTTAATGTACTTCTAGAGTGCTTTTAAACAGTGTTTTACATTGAAATAAAGGACAGTAGCCAGACTGAAAAATCAGGTGATGAGTAAAGGAACAAAGGCATTACATATGATATATGTGTATATATATATATATATATATATGCAATTCGGTAAGTCATAATAATGCTTATATTTTCTCATACATCACATTTATGTTAAAAGAAAGATTTCAATATTTATAATGTGACCAGAAAAATGTCTTTCACTTTGAGCCAGGACAAACTTTCTTTCATACATGGATCGCATAAAATATATTTGGCCGATATGATGACAAAATGCCATTTGGAGAAGGTATTGGTGTGGAAATCTTGTGATTTCTGTGTGGATATTAATGGTAATTTAAAATAAAGTTTATGGGTAAAAGCAATTTTGAGGACTTGATCTGCACTTTGATTATAGGTTTTGCATTTCACTTTGCATAGATACAAGAGCTAATTAGAACTTTTGTAGCAAGGTCCAATAATATCTATGAACAAGTTTTACCTAAGCACTTTAGTGGCTGCTATTTATAGAGTCCAAGACTCTTTAGACACATTTTTAACATTTAATCAGCAAATGATTATATATATAGTTTACCAATATGCAACTCCCCAACTGTAGATACAGGTAATCATATCAGTATTCGCAGGTCATCATATCAGCATTCATAGCCTGAATTCACACAATTTGGGTGCTCTGAAATCCCTCCAGCAGCTTGGTGGTTGTTATCGTTTGCATGTTTGGCCCTCCAAATCACATGTTGAAATTTGATATCCGATGTTGGAGATGGGGCCTAATGGGAAGTGTTTGAATGTCTCATGAATAGATTAATCCCCTCCTAGGGAGAATGGTGGGAGAGTTTTCACTCTATTAGTTTCCATGAGAGCTGGTTGTTAAAAAGAGCCTGGCAGCTCCACTCTCTCTCTTGCATTCTATCTTTCCATGTGATCTCTGCACATGCTGGCTCCCCTTCATCTTCTTTCATGAGTGGAATCAGCCTGAGGCTTTTACCAGATGCCCAATTTTCTAGCCAGCAGAATCATGAGAAAAATAAACCTCTTTTCTTTAAAAATTACCCAGCCTCAGGTATTTCTTTATAGATACACTAAAAAGACTAAGACATAAAATTTTAAAGAGGAGTACCGTGTTCTATAAAAATACCAGAAAATTAGGAAGCAACTTTGGAATTGGGTAATGACAGAAGTAGAACGAGTTTGGAGGGCTCAGAAGAAGAAAAAAGGATGAGGAAAAGTTTTGAACTTCTTAGACACTGGTCAAGTTGTGACAAAAATGCAGACAGAAACAAATAGTAAAGGCTGTGCTGATGAGGTTACAGATGAAAATGAGGAACTTGGGAACTGGAGCAAATGTCACCCTTACTAAGCCATAGGAAAGACCTTAGCTGGATTGTGTCCATGTCATAGAAATTTGTGAAATGCTGAACTTAAGAGGGATCATGTAGGCTATCTGGTGGAAGAAATTTCTAAGCAGCAAAGTGTTTGAAAAGTAGCAAGGCTACTTTAAACACCTTATGATCAGATATGGCAGCAAAGGAATGATCTAAAGCTACAAATTATAATTAAATGAGAAGCAGAGCATACAAATTTGGAAAATCCTGGAAGTGTGTTTGAGAAGGAAAGAGGATTCTCAGGTGAGTAACTGAAGGGTACTGTGGAACAACCACTTGCTAGAGAGGTTAGCATGACTAAAAGGGAACCAGGTGCTCATAGTCACAACAATAACAGAAAGGTCCTGAAGGCATTTTAGGAATCCTCAAGGCCCCCTCTCCACTCCCATCACAGGCCCAGAGGCATAGGATAACAGAATGGTTTTAGGGGACAGGCCTGGGATGCTGCTATGCTGACTACCTCAGGATGCTGCTTCCCACATCCCAGCTGCTCTGGCTCTAGCCACGGTTCAAATGGCCTCAGGTACTGCTCTCACTGCTGCTGCTGTAAGACAAGCCATGAGCCTTGGCAGCATCCATGTAGTGTTAAGTCTGTAGGCACACAGAATGCAAGAGTCGTGAAGACTTGGAAGTTTCCATCTAGATTTCAGAGGATGTATCAAAAAACCTGGGTGTCCAATCGGAAGCCTGCATAGGAGTGGAGCCATCACAGAGAGCCTCAACTAAGGCAATGCTCCACAGAAATGTGGGTTTTGAGCCCCATACAGAAAGTCTCCACTGGGGCAATGCCTAGTGGAGCCATGGGATCAGAGCTGCCATGGTGACCACAGGATTATACAGCCACCAACAGTATGCCACCTCAGCCTGGAAAAGGCACAGACATTTGACTTCAACTGCTGAGAGCAGCCAGTAGGGCTGCATTCAGAAAAGCTATGAAAGTGGGACTGCTTAAGATATAGGGAGCCTACCATTGGCCCCAGGGTGCCCAGGAAGAGGGACATGCCATCATGGGATATTTTGGAGCTTTAAGATTTAACATCTGCCTGCTGGGTTTTGAATTTTGTTTTGGCCAATTTCTCCTTTTTGGAATGAGACATTTTACACAATGCCTGTATACCAATTGTGTCTTGGAAGTAAATAACTTGTTTTTGATTTTACAGGCCCACATCTTTAAGGAACTTGCCTCAAGTTTGAAATGAGACTTTTGACTTGGCACTTCTAAGTTAGTGCTGGAACATGTTAAGACTTTTGGGGACTATTGGGAGAAGAAAATTGTGTTTCTCAACATGAAAAATACATGAGATTTTGGGGGGACCAGGGACAGAATGCTATAGTTTGGATGTTTGTCCCCTCTAAATCTCATGATGAAATTTGTTTCCCAATGTTGGGGATGGGGCCTAGTGGGAGGTATTTGGGTCATGAGGGTGGTTCCTCATGAATAGATTAATGATCTTCCTGAGGTGAGGGTGAGTGAGCTCTTGCTCTTTTAGTTAATGTGAGAGCTAGTTGTTAAAAACAGCCGGGCACTTTCTCTCTTTCCCTCTCTCTCTTGCTTCCTTTTTCACCATATGATCTCTGCATTTGTCTTCTACCATGAGAAATGTGCTATAAGACACATGTAGACAATATACTCTAAATATATAGCAATTTTCAAAATATAAAATTATAAATACATGGTGTGTGGATTTGATTTAATGATGATGACATGTAAGTTCTTTTTACACCAGGATGCACTTACATATTTAATTGATTTTAAAATAACAGTTGGTACAATTATTTGAGGAATACTGAATGTTTTGTTTAATTTTTGTAGGTCTTTGCATCACACTTTGATAAGGGGACAGTGTGATCTTTAAGAATAAGTTAAAAATTATGTCCTTTGCTTCTGAATTCAAAAATAGGCGTATTTTAAAAGTCCTTCAGGATTAGACCCATAAATATATAAACAAATGTAAAAGGAACTCATTGTAATTTTGTAATTATTTACATTTCAAATTATTTCATTTCTTAGCAAATTACATTTTCAATTATTTAATTTCTTCATTTTTCTCCTTTATAAATTCTTAGCAAATGACAAGCTTTGAATCACATGTGATTACTGTAACACCAAAAATGATTTTGAATACAGTCATCAGTAACATCTTTTAAAAAAAATGCATGATTTTCTGTGTCACTTTTAACCAAAAGTGACACAGAAATAGTTGAAATATAATGGAAGATGGGCACCTGGGAAATAGTTGATTTTTTCCAGGCCAACTTGTATTTCAGAGGGAAAATATCTTAAACTTACAATCACGTCAAAGCTATACCTGAGAAGAAAGAAATCTTGAAAAGCAATAGTATAATTGTGCTGGAGGATAATAAAACTTTCAAACTCACCAACATGATATTCAAGATCTTCCTTAATTTATAATAAACACTAAATTTTATATCTGATACCCTATCTATTTATTTTATTTCATCTGTCACATCTTTTAACACAAAATCAATATGAGTTACAATCTACTACTTATGCAAAAAATTATAGCAAATAAATAGAGAATATTAGTACTGGCAGTTTACCTGATGAGATGCTGCTTCAAATGTGCAAGCTTGGCAAATGACTTGTAAACTGTCATTGGAAATTAAAAGTAGCCACATTTCATGAAAAGTTGCAGCAACCAGAGACTGCAAATGTCTTTTTTTTACTTAGTTCAAATTCCTAAACCTCTGCCTATTTGACAAGATGATATAAACTCATAGTGCAAAAATAGGCACAAATAACATCTGATTACATATAACATATGTACACATATATGTACACATATAACATGTGATTCCTTTCAAGAGAAAATTTGGAAGAACAATAACATGGAATACTTTTATGTGATTCTGAGTTTGCTCTGTAAATTGCTATGTTTTATTTTTTATAGAGAGCACCAATTCAACCTTTATTTTATACCTCTGTAAGTCTACTTGGGTAGTGATACCACAAAAGAATCCTTCATAAATATTTACATATAATAGTAGATTTTAGAAATCATAAACCATATGTCAACATAAACAATTTTACAAATGAGATACTATTTCAAAAAGTTTAAGGCCTGGGGCAATAATGGTTATTTACATTACATTTGTATAACACACTATTTTCACCTATCTCAGCTCTCATTTCATTAGATAGAAAGCACAAAGATGTCTTTTTTTTTTTTTGCCTGTCATGACTGTAAAGATTTTTTTCATGTTTAAGTTTTTAGAAACTTTTATTTAAGCTGCAATAGATCACTTTGTATTCCTTTTCAGAATTGTATTTCCTGCAGGAATTTCATGTGTTCCTTCAAACATAACAGAGTTTCTGCTATTCAACCATTAGACAATTGTTCCAGTAGATCTTGAGGCTTTGCAGACTTTTACATGACTACTGAAACTGGAGATTTGAGTAAATCTGCTCCCTAAAGATTTTAAGGCAGGATGCAGTGGCTCACATCTGTAATCCCAGCACTTTTGGAGGCCAAGGTGGGCAGATCACTTGAGTCCAGGAGTTCGAGACCAGCCTGGACAACATGACAAAACCCATCTCTATGAAAAAAAACCCCAAAACAAAAACACACACACATACAAAAACCTTTACAACAACTTATTCAAGTATATAAGGTTTTACAATTTTAATAACCAAGTATTTTTCTTTGCCCTTTTCAATTTTTGTATGATTACTTATTAATGCAATTATTTATTCTATGAATTTTGCGATAATTTTTAAAGTATATATACTAATTCATAAAACTTTAATACAGAAGCATATTACACAAATAAATGTTTTTTTAATTTATTCCTCCTTTCTTCAACTCCTACTATCATCCCTTTCTTCACAGGTGTTCAGATTTTTGAATCTGGTATTTATTATTCCAAAACTTTTCACTATACCTATGTGTTTTCTCCTTTATAAATTTTGATTTAAGTAAACCAAGATATTTATTGAATTATGTTTTCCATATCTCCCACCATTTTCATTCCCTTTGGAAAACATTGGTGATCTAGTGTGTTTGACTTCATGCATTTTCCATTTTATAAAAATACAATTATATATGTATTTGGAACTTATTTGCTTTTTAAAAATGTCAACTATAAATAATACTTTAAACGACATTTCTCATTGAAAATGCATATTGTACACAAACTCTTAGATAAGTCTCTAATTCATTCATTTAGAAGACAAAATATACCTCCTTGTGGGTATTCTACTTATCCACTCATCCATCTACCACAGATATTCATATTGCTTTCAAACTTTTTTCTTAAAATGTAATAATTGCTATATACCCTTGACCATATGCCTGCTATTTTATTCTTATATAATAAAACACTAAATGAGGAGTTATTTTATGTTACTTGTACTTTAATTGTAATAGATTTAGTCAAATTGTGAGATATTTTAACAGTGTTATCAGATTTTTATTAAGACATATTGTATGTTTGCATGAATTATTAGATAATCTGTTTTTATGACATAAAATCATCTATTAAAGAATATGGCAAGTCTCTCTGTTTGTGTGGAAGTTTTGCATATCCTCTGCCCACCCCTGTGTCTTACTGTGATTTTATATTTAATTTCAATGCAACATTCACTTTTTGTTAAATTTATATTTTAGTTTATGCTATTTTTCATAGGCTTTTATGTTTTTCTTTTTAATTTCTAACATGTTACTATGATTGTAAAGAAAAGCAATGTTTTCATTCATTCATCAGATCTTTACCTCACTTCTACCCTACCAACACAGAACCTTGGAGTTTTATTTGTTTAATTAATTGTTCTTTGCCAATCAGCTAGGTGGAAAATATCTCCTCAAATCCATTTTTTAATTAACCTTAAGGGTAGCCACATCATTGTTTATTACAGAGCAACTTTCTGAAGAATCATTCTACATGCTCTATGACGTTAATATTTGCCCCTCCTTCACTATTTCTTGTTGGCTAAGACTCATTTACTTTGTCATTTTCCTTTTCTAAATAGAATACAAAACATTCTTGGTGTAAGTTTGTAATAAAGAATCAGACTCCATTTTCAATGTTTGACTGCTGAACACTTTCAGGCCCCAGCCCTACCATTTTCTCTTTTTCCTTATACCTGGGAGAGCAGCACTATTCACAATAGCAAAGATATGGAATCAACCTAAGTGTTCACCAATGGAAGAACATTTCATAAAGAAATGTGGTACATATACACAAAGGAATACTATTCAGCCATAAAAAGAATAAAGTCATGTCTTTTGCAGCAACATAGATGGAACTGGAGGCCATTATCTTAAGTGAAATAACTCAGAAACAGAAGGTCTAGTACTGTATGTTCTCACTTATAAATGGAAGCTAAATAATATGTACACATGGGGATAGAGTGTGTAATGATGGACATTGCAGATCATGAAGGGTAGTGCGGGGCAGAAGAGAATGGGGGATGAGAAATTACTTAATGAGTATAATGTACATTATTCAGGTCATGTGACATGGTTTGTTTGTGTCCCCACCCAAACCTCAACTTGTATTGTAAATTGCACAATTCTTACGTGTCGTGGGAGGAACCCAGAGGGAGATGGTTGAATTATGGGCATGGGGGTCTTCCCTGCATTGTTCTCATGATGCTGAGTCTCACAAGATCTTACGGTTTTTTATAAATGGAAGTTTCCCTGCACAAGCTCTTTTTTTGCCTGCTGCCATCCACATAAGATGTGACTTGCTCCTCACCATGTAGAACTGTAAGTCTAATTAAACCTCTTTCTTTCGTAAATTGCCCAGTCTCGGGTATGTCTTTATCAGCAGCATGAAAACGGACTAATACAATAAATTGGAACTGAGAATGAGACTTTGCTGAAAAGATACCTGAAAATGTGGACACGACTTTGGAACTGGGTAACAGAGTTTAGAACAGTTTGGAGGGCTCAGAAGAAGACAGAAAAATATGCAGAAGTTTGGAACTTTCTAGAGACTTGTTGAATGGCTTTGCCCAAAATGCTTATAGAGATATGGACTGAGGTTGTCTCAGGGAAATGAGGAACTTGTTGGGAACTGGAGCAAAGGTGACTCATTATGTTTGAGCAAAGAGACTGGCAGCATTTTACCCCTGCCCTAGAGATTTGTGGAACTCTGAACTTGAGACAGATGATTTAGGGAATATGGTAGAAGAAATTTCTAAGCAGCAAAGCATTCAGGAGGTGGCTTTGGTGCTATTAAAAGCATTCAGTTTTAAAAGGGAAAAAGAGCATAAAAGTTTGGAAAATTTGCAGCCTGACAATGTCATAGAAAGGAAAACCTCATTTTCTGAGGAGAAATTCAAGCCAGCTGCAGAAATTTACCTAAGTAACAGGGAGCCTTATGTTAATCCCCAAGACGATGGGGAAAATGCCTCTAGGACATATCAGAGGTCTTTAAGTCAGGCCTGGAGGCCTAGGAGAAAATGGCTATGTGGGCTGGTCCCAGGTTCCCCGTGCTGTGTGCAGCCTAGACACTTGGTGCCTTGTGTCCCACTTGCTTCAGCCATGGTTGAAAGGGACCAACGTAGAGCTCAAGCCATGGCAATTAAAACCCACATTCTTAACCACCATTGGATTAAAAAATAATGATTCCCATGTTTGGCATTAATATGTGCCATGTCACCAACTTCTGATAGGGTCTAAAAAAATATAATCAAGCTAAAGAAACATAAAAGCATTTTAAAAAAGCAACAAAAACATTTTATAAAAATTCACTTTCTCTCCTATCTTAATGAGATTTTATTTTATACTATTTTTTGAGAGTGCCGTCCATTTACTTTATTAATTTTGAGGCACTAAATCACCCAATTGATTATAATAAATGCATCACAGCCAAATTTAAGTGATTAGGATATAAAAAGGTATACATTTTCTTCTCTCTTTAGGTGCCTATGATTAAATTTCTTGGATTTTCATAAGGGATATTTATAGTTGTAAAAAACTCAGCTCAAATTTTAATAAGCTCCTATTTCTCAGTTAAAAAATAAATATTCCTACATTATTTGGCTTCATATAACTTCTGCAACACTTGATGTGTAGTTAATGCCCTTTCATCTCTATAAATAATGACAATATTTGGTGGTTCCATTTATCAAAGACAAAATCTTGACCACAAATTTTAAAAATGTCTGGCAGCAAGTGGCATGTAGTTTTGATGATAAATGGAATAATTTCTCCATGGCTACAAATTGAAATAATAGTTGATAGAATAGTAAAGTATTAGGCTTTACATATATTTGAGAGATTGGTTTATAGATAATAAAGTTGAAATTCAAATAATTTAAGTGGCTCATGTTAAATCACATAGATGGTGATTGTCAGATTAAGTACTACAACACTAGTCTCTGCACTAGGTATTAAGACAGCCGTCCAATATTGACGGAGCACAGGCTAAGTGTCAGGGTCTGCCCACAATTGTGAGTATGAAGTGATGAGACAATTTATCTTTCTCTGCACTATACAATGCTTTGGGCAGACATAGGTGATCCACTGCAGAAATAATTATTAGTTGATTGACTCTCTATCTTATGAAAACAAAGTAAGAAAATGACTGGTTTAAAAAATAGTAGTTAAGATGCAGCACTAGTCTACACACCCAGATTCTGTCTCCATTTTTTGCTAAAAAAGCTTGATCCTCTACCGATTGCTGCTGATGTTCTTGTACCACTTGAAACATTTTAACCAGGGAAGAGCTAAGTTAGTGCAACTGAAAAAGAGAAAATATGTGAAGTTGTATTCCACATCATCACCACTTCAAACTCCGCACTTTTATCCTTCTATCACGTTGGACAAAGTCTCAGTATGTAAGATCGTCTGGGTTTTGAAGGGTAGGAGGCAACCATTTTTTGTTTCTTTCTTGAGAAATGTTAAAATTTCACTCAATCTCAAATAACTGTGCATAAATGTACACACGTAATTTTCATTATAAAAATTAGTTAGAAAAATGCTTAGTATCAAACACAGGGAAAAAAAAGACGTTAATAAACTTTTGTTTATTGTTGGAGAGACCTGCAATTACTACTTTCAGAATAGTTCTTTATATTTGTAATGGGAAACATTTAATGTAAACATTGGGCAGTTAACAATTTTTAAGTTATTCTGTGCATAAGGTAAAACTGACTTAAAATTTGTTTTTACATGAAGAAGTGTTGAGAGGATGAATGTGGTGGCTCACACCTGTAATCTCAGCACTTTGGTAGGCTGAGACAAGTGGATTGCTTGAAAGGAGTTTAAGTCCAGACTAGGTAACATGGCAAAAGCCTATCTCTACAAAAAATACAAAAAATTAGCTGGGCATGGTGGTGCACACATCCAGTCCCAGCTTCTAGAGAGGCTGAGGTGAGAGGATCACTGAAGCCAGGGAGGTTGAGGCTGCAGTGAGCTGTGAGGGTGCCACTGCACTCCAGTCTGAACCAGAGTGAGACCCTGTTTCAAAACAAAAGGAGGTGGTGAGATACGGGCAGCAAAACATGTAAGAATTCAGGACAGTTGAATGCTCATATTTAATTGGGAAATGTGGGGCAATGATTATCACCTCTTTATTCTTATGCTCTCTCTGCTATGAAAACAAAGGTATTTGAACACCCACGTAATCCTTATTTCGACTCAAGTTTCTTCTTTCAATGTTTCATCAGAAAATAAGAGCTATCCTCTTTTTCCAGAACATTCATTTATCATGTGTACTTAAATTCTAAATTACGCTACTGTATATTTTTCAAAATTAAGTTGTAAATTTATTTTGCATGACTACCAATGGGAGGAGCAGAAGTTCTACTCTTTCTTTTAGTTTTAGCAGAACACGCAGGTAAGACTATAAAGAAACAATCATTTGATGTTTAACCACAGGTTGGATTTAACATTCTTGACATGATTTAGTTGCTAATAACCTAGCACTAGAGTGACTTACTGGGTTCCAGAGCTCAAAATGTTTAGATAGGCTGCCCATCTGTTGCTTAATTTTAATTATGTCTATGTATTTAAATAGATGATAATCAGCTCTTGTACTAAAAGTGAGAGCAGGTTTTATACTTTGAGTTTTATCAAAGTAAGTTTAAAGTTAGTAGAATATGGCCTATATAAGAAACTATGTTGATATCTGATTGTCCTCAATCATTCATTGTCATGTAACAACTTTTATTAAAATCAATTGATAGATTAAAATAGCAGTCTAAATTCATTTTAAAATCCAAAATTCAATAATTTGAAGGTAAAGTTTTAAAAAACATTTTGGGCAGAAAATTAATGGTCCCTATATATATCCCGGAGGTCACACATTTATAAAGACTGCGTATACCAGCAGTAAACCATAGCAATGACATACATCTGAAACACTAAAATAGTATGAAGTGAAATGTCAATTATCCTCAATGTTTGAAAGAAAGAAATAACTGTCTTCTAATTTTTCTCATACAAGAATTTAATTTTGACTAGCTCATTAATTTGCATTTTAGATAGACTTGTTGAGCATGAACTGAGAGTAAGGCCAGTCAGCTGAGCAGCTGCTTGGGACGTCCAAACTAAAGAGCAATTGAGATATGTATGTTAGTTAACTCAACCTTCCATGCAGGTTGTTTTCCATGCACTGTGAAATGGAAATTGTTCCTACTCCCAAGTATTATAAAACCACATCTGGTGAGACAAAAGAGTATGAAAGCACCCTTTATGGGCACAGAAGTCACCTACACCAAGAAAAATGTTGAAAGACATTTGAAGAATATGGAATATAAAGGATAAGCAAATTCTATTATCAGTTGTGTTCTTGCTTAGTATATGGATTAGGGTCTGAAAAATTTATTGTATTTCTATATACAAATCAAATAGGAAATAAACAATGTTTTTCAGATTTTAAATAACGCTAGGATGTTTTTAAAATTATATGTAGAAAATTGTCTCAGAAAGTATCCTTAATATGCAAGATGTTTAAGGAGACAAAATTTTACTCTTCTTCTTTTTCTTAGTCAAATTATGCAATTTCTTATTATGTTTGTGTCTATATTTTCTGGAGTTAAGAGACTAGACTTCATGTAATAAAAGAATAAAATTTGGCCAGGTGTGGTGGCTCACACCTGTAATCCCAGCACTTTGGGAGGCTGAGGTGGGTGGGTCACTTGAGGTCAGAAGTTCACGACCAGCCTGGCCAACATGGTAAAACCACATCTCTACTAAAAATACAAATATTAGCCAGGTTTGGTGGTGGGTGCCTGTAATCTCAGCTACTCAGGAGGCTGAGGCAGGAGAATCACTTGAACCCAAGTGGCAGAGGTTGCAGTGAGCTGAGATCACGCTACTGCACTCCAGCCTGGGTGACAGAGTGAGACTCTATCTCAAAAAAAAGAATAAAATCTGAATAACTTAATGAGCCAATTGAGTTCAGACTGAGTAAGTGATGGCTTGAACAATTTGGGTGCTTGCTTAGGTTACTGGTATGATTAGATTTCTAGGCAGTGGGGCAGGAAGCAGAAAAAATATGAAATTTCAACAGAAACAGGAATTTAGGTAATAGGGCTGATTTCTCAGCATATCTTGGTTGGAATAAAAGAAAACTGGATACTAAGTTTTCAAGTGCATGCTTTGGAAAACAGAGGGAATTTTCAGGAGTACCTTATAAAGAATGTAAAAGCACTTAACAGATATGTGAGGAACTACAAAGCCTAGAGTTAGTTAAATCTCTAAATGACAATATTGAAAGGGACAACTTCAGGAAAATGCTTAATCGAACTGGAGGAGGTAAAAACTGAATGAACTGGATTATAGATTTCAGCTTCAACATGTCAAGAGCTTGAAACGCATCACTCCTGTACTTATAATAAAGAGTTGGACAAACTGAAAGCACAATGACTTATTAAGACCTTATAGAAAACTGAGTCACAGGGAAATGGCTATGCTGAAATCTTGAGAGGCAGGATTATCCAGAGAGACATAGCCAAGATCTGTTTAACTGCAGCAGAAGCCACTGGAGCCATCAACTGACAGCAACATATGCAAGGTACATTTGATAAAGTTGAAGGTTGAATTTGGATTAGCATAGATTGAGAAACTACTTGGAGGTTGCAATCTTTGTGGGACCCCCAAACTTTCATGTACTTCTCTCAGAATCCCATCAGATATTAATGGAGAAGAAATGCAAAAGACCTCTTCATAATTCTGGCAGGATGAGATAAATCATAATCATTGTGAAATACACCCAGAGGCTTCT
The DNA here is from genome assembly GCF_009828535.3 of Hylobates moloch. Lineage (NCBI taxonomy): Eukaryota > Metazoa > Chordata > Mammalia > Primates > Hylobatidae > Hylobates > Hylobates moloch. Next base: position 128,692,662 of record NW_026652279.1, read on the forward strand.
CCATTAAAAAATAGACTCTGCCCTTGAGAAGACTTTGTAAGACCCTTATCCTACCTGGGAGAATTACATTTCTCCCATTCCAGTTCCTCTATCCTGGCTGTCTCATATGAAGACAAAACAAAAAATCCAAACTCAACTGGGGTCATGGTTTCAAGGAAATAGATTGGGAAGGTTACATCTGAGTGGAGTAGAGCTTGGAGCAAGGCAGCTATACCACTGAAGAAATGGTAAAATTACAGCCAAGGAAAGAATCAGTGAGCCTAGAAATAGATCAAGAAACTTGGCAATCTGAAATATAAAGAGAGAAAAAGACGAAAAATAAAAGAAAAATAAAGAAAAGAATATATAACTGTGCGGGGAAAAAAGTGTAACACACATACATTCAGAATGCCAGAAGGAGAAGAAAGAAAACACAAAAGAACAGAAAAAATAATTTAAATAATAATGGTTGAGACTTTTCCAAAATTAATGACATACTCAGAACCATAGATCCAGTATGTTCAGGAATCATTGATAATTACCTAAATACTTCCCCCCTGAAGACTCCAATACAAATGACTCATTCCTATTATATTCAAACTGAAAAAAATGCAATGAGGGAGAAATCTGGAAAAAGCCAGAGATAAAAATGTCTATAAAGCAACAAGGATAAGAATCAAAGCAAACTTTCTGTTAGAAACTATGTAAGCAAAAAATGTAAAGTGAAACATTTAAAGTGTTGAAACAAAACAAAAATGAAAAACACGAAACACCAACGTGGAATTCTATATCCAGAAAATATATCCTTCAGTATGAAGAAATAAAACATACTTAAAAAAAAACCAGAGAATTCATCGTCAGCAAATATATTCTAAAAGAAATGCTAAAAGTAGTTCGTCAGGCAGAATAAAAATGCTGTACGTTAGAAACATTTATGTTCATAAAGAAAGGAAGAATTTTAGAGAAGGAATAAATGGTGATAAAATAAAATCTTATATTTTTTATTCTCATTTGATCTGAAGGATAGGTGATTGTTAAAATAATAATAGTGACAATGTATGGGATGAATATAACCTATTGATAAGTGGTATTAATGACAATCAGTTAATGATAATATCACCAGGGTTGGGAGAAAGCAATGGTGAATATTCCATTATTTAAAGGTGAATTTTGATTAGTTAAAAAGTGTATTATATGCTGTAGGTATGTCTCTATTTTTTAAATAAAAACAAGTATAAGTGAGAAAATATAAAATGGAATCATATAAAATATTCAGTTAAAACAAGATAAGGCAGAAAAAGCAGGCAAAAAGAAGTAAGAAAAATGCATTGAAATCAAACAATTACAAACATGGTAGATATTAATCCAAGTATATCACCAATTACTTTAAACATGGATTGTCCAAATATACCAATTAAAAAACATAGATGATCGGAATGCTTAAAAATCAAAACAAGACTCGCCTATATGTTGTCCACAAGAAACCCTATTTAAAGAAAAACACTGATTGATTGGTTCAGAAAAAGGGATGGAGAAAAATATACCATGCAAGCACCAGTCTAAAGAAAGTTGCAAAAATTATTAATTTCACAGAAAGCAGATTTCAGAATCAGGGAACTGCTCAGGGATAAAGAGAGACACAGTTATAAGGAAGTCAATTTCCCAGTAAGAAATAACAGTATCATACATGGATACACTTAACTAGAAAGACAAAATGAGGACAAAATTGGCAGACTAAAAGGAAAGTAGGCAAATTCACTATTATAGTTGAATACTTCACTATTTCTTGATTGGTAATTTATAGATCAGACAAGAAAAAATTCAGTGAGGATACAGATGACCTGAACAACACACCAACCAACTTCATCTATTTGTTAACTATACAATACACCAACCAACCACAACACCATACACATTTTTTTCTCAAGCTCAAATGAAGAACTCAGAAAAATAAACCACATTCTGGGTTATAAAACACACCTCAAAACATTTAAAATAATAGTAATCACATAAAGCATGTTCTTAGACAACAATGAAACTAAATTAGAAATCAATAATATAAAATATATTTAGAAATCAAACAGCACACTTCTAAATGGCACATGGTTCAAATGAAAAGTCTCAGGAAACATTTTAGAATATTTTGAAATAAATAATATTGAATATATATCTTAACAAAATGAGTGGGATGCAATGAAAGTAGTGTTTGGAGGAAGAGTTTTAGTATTAAATATATATATCAGAGAAGAAGAATGAACTAAAACTAATAATATAAACCCCACTTTAGGAAACTAAAGAAAAACAATGTAAGCCTAAAGCAAACGGAAGAAAATAAATAATAAAATCAAATAAATAAACTTGAAAACAATGGGAAAATCAAAGAAACTAAATGTTAGTTATTTGAAAAAAATTAATGAAAATATAAAGCTCTAGCCAATCTAACAACAACAGAAAGACAGAAATCACATAGCAGAGTTATTACTACTGATTCCATGGATATTAAAATATTAAGAAAATAATAACATAAAAAACTCTATGCCCATAAATTAGATAACTTGGATAAAATGGACAAACTCTTTGAAAGACACAAACTAGAAAAATTTATAAAATTATATGTAGATAACTTGCATATCCCTTAACCTATTAAAATGAAACAATAATTTAAAACTTTCCAATACACAAAGCACCAGGTTCAGAGGTTTTCACTTAGCCTTTCATGAGCATTTAACGAAGTCCAGAAAATAGACATAGTGGGAACATTTCATAACACATAGTAAGAGGCCTGCACTATCCTAAAATTAAAATCAGATGAAGGCATTACAAGAAAGGAGATCTACCGACTAATATCTTTCATGAATATCAATGTAAAAGTCTTCTACAAAACATCAGGAAATTATATGCAGCAATGTATAAAAAGAATTCCACCCACAACCAATTTAGATTTACTCTGGTCATGCCAGGCTGGCTAAATGTTCAAAAATCAACCAGTGAAATTTATAATACATGCTGAAGAAAAATCATATGATCATATAAATTTATTCAGAAAAAGCATCAAAGAAAATCCATCACCCATTCATTACAAAAACTATCAGCAAACTGAGAATAGAGGGATCTTCCTTAACTTGAAAAACATCTGTAAAACTTGCAGCTAATATAATACTTGATGTGGAGAGACTTGATGCTTTCTCCCTAAAATCACAACAAAGACAAATATGTTGTTACAATAATACCTATTTAATTTTGTATTAGAAGTCCTAGCTAATGAAATAAGATAAAAAAGAAAGAAACAAAGAAAAAGAAAGAAAGAAAGAAAGAAAGAAAGAAAGAAAGAAAGAAAGAAAGAAAGAAAGAAAGAAAGAAAGAAAGAAAGAAAGAAAGAAAGAAAGAAAGAAAGAAAGAAAAGAGAAGAAAGAAAGAAAGAGGAAGGAATGAAGGAGGAAGGAAGGAAGGAAGGAAGGAAGGAAGGAAGGAAGGAAGGAAGGAAGGAAGGAGGAAGGAAGGAAGGAAGGAAGGAAGGAAGGAAGGAAGGAAGGAAGGAGAAATAAGAAAATGCATACAGATTGGGAAAAAAAGGGAAAAATGTGCTTTTCTTTCTTTGGAGATAACATGAATAACTATGTCTAAAATCCAAAAGAATCTACAAAAATACTCTAGAAACTGATAATTGAATGTAGCAATGCTGCAGGATTCAAGATTAATATACTAAAGTCAGTTGCTTTCCTTTACATCAGCAATGAAATATTGGAACTTAAAATTTTTAAAAATTATAATAGCACAAAAAATACCTACACATAAATCTAGCAAAATACGTTCAGGATTCATATGTGAAAATATACAAAACAGTGATGAAAGAAATAAAAGACATTCTACATAAATGGACAGATATTCCATATTCATGGATTGGAAGAATAAATAGTAGTAAGAGCTAAGTTTTTCCCAACTTGGTCTATAAATTCAACACAATTTCAATCAAATTCTATCAAGATATTTTGTAGATATTGACAGACAGATTCTAAGTTTATATGGAAAGGAAAAAGACCTAGGACAGGCAACATAATACCAAATAAGATTGAACAAATTTAGAAGACTTGCATTACCCCATTTTTAACACATTATAAAATTAATCGAGACAGTGAGATATTAGCAAAATAATACATACATGGATCAATAAAACAACAAGCATTCCATAAGTAGACCCACAGAAATATTGTCAATAGGTTTTTGGCAAAGCAAACAGCTGATTAAGTGGAGAAATTAAATCTGGACACAGACCTATGCTTTTCACATATATTCATTCAAAATAGATCATATATCTCAATGGAAAATGGAAAACTCTGTAACTTCTAATAGAAAGCATAGGAGAAAATCTAAGTCATTTTGAGTTTGACAATCAGTTTTTAAGAGACAACACCAAAAGTATGACACGTGAAAGCAAACAACAAAGACAAGTTGAATTCTTAAAAATTAAGTCTTCTGCTCTGTGAAAGACACAACAGCATCTTTATATCCTCTTAAAAAAATCTAACTAATGTAAGATGCTATGTGTATTTTTACATATGGGAACTCTGTATTATCTTTGATTATTTTTCTGTAAATCTAAAACTGAAACATCTATTAAAAACACCTAACTGACAAAAACTATGAAATGAACTTTAATGTCGTAGTATATTCTCTTAACAAAGAGAATATAAATGGAGTTACCGATTTGGAGAAAATATTTACAAAACAGATCTCTGATAAAGAGTTGTATCCAAAATGTAAAAAGGGACATGTAAAACTGAACAAAGGGTAATTAACTTCACACAAAAAATAGCAAATGTACTGATCAAACTAAGGAGATATACAGATGGCAAATAGGCATATGAAATGATATCATCACTTGTCATTAGAAAACTGCAAGTTAAAACAACAATTAGATACTACTACATACCTGTTAGAAAGGCTAACATCCAAATCTTAACATCACCAAATGCTAGTGAGGATGAGGAGCAATAAAAACTCTCATTCATTGCTGATGGAAATGTAAAATGCTAAGCCACATTGCAAGACGAGTTAACAACTTATTACAATGTTGATCATTGTCTTCTCATACAATCCCGCAAATACGCTCCTACTTACCAAACTCACTTGAAAACTTACATCCACACACAAAATCTGAATGGGAATGTTTATTACAGCTCTATTCGTAATTGCCCAATGTGTAAGCAATTTAGATGTCCTTCAACAGGTGAATGAATAAACAAACTGCAGTATATCTACACAGTGGAATATTAATAAATATTACCAAGTGATAAAAGGTACAAATATATGATTTAATTCATGCAAAGGTATAAATTAGTTTATGATGTATTAAGCCACCCAAAGACATACATGAATCTTAAATGCATATTGCTAAGTAAAACAACAACCAAAAGAGCCAGTCTGGAAAAGATGTATTTAGTATCATTCCATTTGCATGACATTTTGAAAGAGGCAAAACTATATAACCAGAAACAGATTAGTAATTGACAGGGGTTTGTGTGGCAGGAAGGTTAAATAGTTAAAGCACAGGAAATTTTTAAGAGCCTGGAAACTCTTCTATGTGATAGTATAATGGTGAATAAATGACCCTATGACTATGTCAAAGCCCATAGAATTTTGGAGCACAAAGAGTGAACTTTGCCAAATGCAAATTTTTGAAATTTATTTAGAAATTCAGTGGATCTCTGTATGGAACAGTGAATAAGACAAGAACACGCATGTAAAAATAAGCAATATTGCAAATGTATGGAATAGCTTTACTAAAGAAGGTGGGTGAAAAGTTGCTGACCTAAGTAATTTTGGAAATTGCTAAACTTGTTTCCCGTGGGGGTACAGGTTAATAATTCTGAAGCCACTATAACTGTATAATGGGATTGAAAAAATTGTCGGGCTTTGTGGCTCATGCCTATAATCCCAGCACTTTGGGAGACCGAGACGGGTGGATCACCTGAGGTCAGGAGTATGAGACTAGACTGGCCAACATGATGAAACCCTGTGGCTACTAAAAATACAAAAATTAGCTGGTCACAGTGGCAGGTGCCTGTAATCCCAGCTACTCAGGAGGCTGAGGCAGGAGAATCACTTGAACCAGGGAGGCGGAGTTTGCAGAGAGCCTAGAGCATGCCACAGCACTCCAGCCTGGGTGACAGGGCAGGACTCCATCTCAAAAAAAAGAAAAATCAATAAATGTATACACATACAATAAATTATCCTGCTCTATCAGCTGAGAGGGCTTAGAGGCGTAATACATCCGTAGTACCAAGCGTATCTAGCACCCAGATGTCGCTTTTTAATACCATTCTCTAATGAAAGGAACCAGAGCCCCTTGGAGAAAGGACATATTCTAGGTCTGGGGCAGAAAGTATACAAGAAGAGCCTGAAACATTTTCTTGCACCAGAAAATAAATATCCATGAGACTATGCTAACAATTAATTGGTTATTGAATAAATAAATGGGACAGAATAGACAAATCTCCCATGCAGAAGAATGCCAAAATTTGTGTAGATACTCTTCCCTAAAATGGTGGAGGATAACTTCCCATTTGTGAAGTGTGCCTTTGGGTTGTGACTTCTTTCCAAAGGTTACAGTATGGAAAGAGCAATAAAATGTAATTTTACGGTAGAGAAACCTCACAAGCACTACCTCAGCCAAGTGATTGAGGTCAGCATTAACAGTGTATGCACCCTTGATTGCTGTGATAAAAAGAGCACTTTACCTCTGTGATCTTCTTCCGCAAAACACATAATTCATGTCTTATCATGAGAAACATATCAGAAAAATTCAAATTGAGGAATATTCTACAAAATATCAAAACTGTCAGTCATCTAAAACAAGTTTGAGAAACTGTCATAGCCAAGAGTAGCCTAAGGAAACAAGATGACTGAACATGAAGTAAAAACTACAGAAATATGAAGAAAGTATGTACTTTAATAATAATAAGGCACTAATATTGGTTCATTAATTATGACAAATATGCCATACTAATGTAAGATAAAATTTATATTAATGTGTATGGAACTCTGTATTACCTTTGGTTTTTTTTCTGTAAATCTAAAACTATTCAAAATGAAATGCCTATTGAGAAAACCCAACCAACCAACCAACAAAAGAATATAAAATTAACTAACTTTAATGTCTCATAGACTTGGGTTCTATCTCTTAATCCAGGCTATATTTTCTTCTTCTGGAAATAGAAATCATAATATATCATTTGTTGCAAGGATTTACTAGTACATCCTTTTAAAAGTTTCTTGCATATATAATTATTAATAAATATTAATTACCTTTGCCTTTTTAATTTTCATGATTAAATGTAATTGAAATTAATGAAATCTAAACCACTTGTATAAATTGATACATGAACTGCTTAACCTACATTGCTTTAGTCTTCCTACAAATTAAGTTATCATTTAGGCAGCACATTCATTTTTTTAGGTCTACCTTTAAAGTAGGGTGAACACCAATGAATTATTTATGAAAGGCATCACATATCCATAACTGCATTAATATGTGTTAGTTCTCTGAATCCCTTTAATGACAGAATCATAACCTCTTATTCTTAAGAAATAAAGTTCTATGGAAAGCAACTGGTAGGAAATATTCCAGAATGAGGAACAATGAAGACTAATGATTTGGCAGATGGGAAGCCAACAAAAGAAAAAGTCATCAATTTAACCCTTGTTAAAATAGAGTAGTGAAGGGGAGTAGTCTTAGAATGGAGAAATGCAATGAAAACTGGTATTTTATTCCTTAATAATTTATTGAATAACCACCAAGTTTTCAGAAATGTGCTAGAAAGTTTGCATGCACTCTACAACAATTTGAGTTGAAATTTATGTTCACAGACACTTCTCAAAAGAAGACATATGTGCAGCCAACAAGCCTGTGAAAAAAAGCCCAATATTGCTGAACATTAGAGGAATGCAAATCAAAACCACAATGAGATACCATCTGACACTAGTCAGAATGGCTGTTTTTAAAAAGTCAAAAAATAACAGACGCTAGTGAGGTTGTGGAGAAAAAGAAACCCTTATACACTCTTGGTGGTAGTGTAAATAAGTTCAATTATTGTGAAAAGCAGAATGGTGATTCCTCAAAAAGCTAAAAATAGAATTACCATTTGACCCTGCAATCCCATTGCTGGGTATATAACCAGAGGAATATAGACAATTCTACCATAAAGACACATGCACACAAACGTTTATTGCAGCACTATTCACAATAACAAAGACATAGAATTGTCCTAAGTGCCCATCAATGACAGATTAGATAAAGAAAATGTGGTACATATACAGGACAGAATACTACGCAGTCATAAAAAGGAACAAGATCACGTCTTTTGTGGGAACATGGATGGAGCTGAAGGCTATTCTTAGCAAATTAACACAGGAACAGAAAACCAAATACTGCATGGTCTCACTTATAAGTGAGAGCTCCATGATAAGAACTTAGGAACACAAAGAAGGAAATGACAGACACTGGGATCTACTTGGAGTAGAAGGATGGGAGGAGGGAGAGGAGCAGAAGGGATGATTGTTAGGTGCTGGGCTTGATACCTTGGTGGTGAGATAGCCTGTACAGCAGACCTCCAAGACATGAGTTTACCTATGTAACAAACCTTCACACGTACCCTCGGACCTAAAGTAAAAGTTAAAATTAAAAAAAATTAAAAATATGTAAGAAAGGAAATCTACAGTCACGATTTGAGTTATTAACATTCTGTCTCTCTTATTCTCACCTGACTGCTCCTCCTTCTGCATTCTTTATCTCCCTGAAGATTCCACTACCCAATACATTGCCTAAAGTGGAAAACCTAGTTTCACACTTCCCCATTTCATCTCCCTCATCCACCATATCAAATGCTACAACAAATGTTCTCAGTTCTCTTTAAAAATATATCTTGCAAATCTGCATTATACAAAAGGACAGACAATAGCTCCATGTGGTTATTGAGTAACCAACATGTGACCAGTGCAACTTAAAACTGAATTTTAAATTTTGCAGATTTTTTTTCTCAATAATTTAAATTGAAATGTTTAAACTGGTTATTGGAAAACACTGAAGTACATTTGGAACAACTAGGTATGTAAGTATATTTGTTAAACTGTAAATTTTATGAAACCTAACTATTGATGAAATTTTTCTGATGAAACTTTAGTATTTGAATTGAGATGTAAATTTTGAATAATTTGTTTTAAAATTGTACATAAGGCTGGGTGCGGTGGCTCATGCCTGTAATCCCAGCACTTTGGGAAACCGAGGCGGGCAGAAAATGAGGTCAGGAGTTTGATACCAGCCTGGCCAATATGGTGAAACCCTGTCTCTACTAAAAATACAAAAATTAGCTGGGCGTGGTGGCGCGCCTGTAGTCCTAGTTACTCAGGAGGCTGAGGCAGAAGAATCGCTTGAACCTGGGAGTCAGAGGTTGCAGTGAGCTGAGATCACACCACTGCACTCCAGCCTGGGCGACACACACACACACACACACACACACACACACAAAGATAAAAAAAGACAAAAGAAAAAAGTGTATGTAAAACATCTCCTTGAGAATTGTTTTACACTGATTACATGGGAAATGATTATATTTCAACTTAATATGTTATTAAGTTAATTTCACTTATTTCTTTATCCTTTTTTAGTGTAGCTATCAGAAAATTACCTAAACATCTCATATCATACTTCTATGAAATAGGGCTGTTCTAAATTATTCTTATCTCCAATATACTTCCAATTCCCTGATCCAGAACACCATCCTCTTTACGCTGGGTCCCTGGATTTCCACTCTGGCCTCATACATTTTTTCTGCCTCCAATGTCTTCCATGCTTTCTGAACATCAATGCATTCTTACTCTAACATCTTTATACTCTTCCCTTCATAAAGTTGAGATAATCAAACTTTTTATCTCACGGAACACTTATTCCATAGAAGTTTCCAATATTGACTTATTTTATGCAGTGCTCTTTTCAACATAAAAATCACATCACATTATTGATTAAAATCTTTTTTATCTGAATTCTATAACCTGATAGGTTTCTCATCAGCTGGCCTCTGCTTACCTCACCAATTTTATCTCTAACCTCTGCCTCCAAAGCACATCCTATGCTCTAGTCAAATTCATCTTCTGAGTTGCATCAAATGTCCTATGCTTTATTTTGCATCTGGATCTTTCTACTTTCTATTATTCCTTTATATATTGTTCATAATTTAACCCCCAATATCAAAGCAATGACTAGCATAGGGTTGACCTGCAAAAGACATTGAGTGAACAAACTAATGAATACATATCTGGACTTCATTAGAAACAAACTACCTTAGAAACTTAGAATATAAACATTTCCTGTAATAAATGATAAGTAACCTTTAAACCATTATTGTCTTCAAGGATCAACAACTGTATTAAACATCTTTAAAATTACCAGTTGTGATTCTAAGCAGTCTCACTGAAGTCAAACTGCTGAACTTTTCTCTCCCAAGATACCTTAATTTTAAACTTTCTGTTGTTACTTTGAAAACTACTCAGAGTATAACCTGGAATATCTTCCAAATATCTCAGCAGTTTGCTTTCAGATCCAGGGGTAAAACAAAAATTGATTTCAGAGCAAATTAGCAGTTTTTCTCATCCATTCTCATCAAAGAAAGTGTGGGAGGATTGCAAGCCCTCTGAGAGCATATATTATAACTCATTATGCAAAGAAAAGAAGGTAAAAATGAGTCCAGGAACAATTAATATGTGAAGTTAGTATTCTACAATACAGTATTACCACTACCATATGTAGTCCCATTATGATCGCGTGTGTTGTTTAATCTCATTCTCACAGAAAATTGTTTTAAAGTAACAAGTAACTATAAATAATGCTCAGAAAAAATAAACTCTTTAATTCAATACTTCTACTGTTCATTTGAAATTCTGTGAAGCAACACTTTGTAAGAAAAAATATTATATTAATCAATAAGATAAAAGGGAAATGGAAAATAAAAATAGTATTAATATGATTAATGTAATGTTTTTTAAAAATTCTTTTTTCCTTAGTCAAAATATAAAAATCAACAAACAAAGAGAATTCCTGGGGGTACCAAAGTAGGGAGGGGTGTTTTTAGTCTTCCCCAATGATTCCCATTAGATTTCCCTAAAACCACTCCATATAATAAATTAAGTCAACTCAGATACTTTCGCTGTATAAGCAACTTTGCTGTAATACTTATCTCTGCACTTTTAATCAGAATGAAACTTTTGCTCCCCCTTCTATAAAAAGTATAGCGTCTCCACTGAATGCAATAAAACTGAAAAGAGATAACAACATTATCCTTTGCAAAAACTTTCAGGTGAATGTCCTGAACAGAGCACTGCCGTGGAGGGGACTCTCCTATTACTATATCATATCAAGGCAGCTGTGGTGTAATAATGGAAGACCTATATTAAGAAAGAAAAAATGATGTTTAAATAATTCAGCAATTAACTAATTGCAAAGGTAATGTGACAAAATGGAATTTTTTGGACATTAGTATCAAACAGATCGGGGCATGACATCTGATCCCCGCCACGTACTAAATGGTGAAATGAAACAATGTCTTTACATTCTTGGAGCTTCAATTTTTCATATCTATTTTAGTCTGCTAGGGCTGCTGTGACAAAATGCCATAAACCTGGTGGCTTGAAAGGCAGATTTCTTTTTCCCCAACAGTTCTAGAGGCTAGAAGTTCATGATCAAGGCCCTGGCTCTTCCTGTTCCTGATGAGGGCCTTTTCCTGACTTACTTACAGATGTATGCTTTCTTGCTGCGTCCTTGTTTGGCCTTTTCTCTGTGAAGCTCAGAGAGTAAAAGAACTTTGGTTCCTTTTTCTTTTCTTACAAGAAGACCAATCCTACCAGATTAGGGCCCCACACTTATGACCTCACTTAACCTTAATTACCTCCTTATAAGCCCTATCTCTACAAACAATTACCTTGGCAGTTGAGGCTTCAATCTATGAATTTGTGCATAGGTGGTGAGGAGGCAAAATTCAGTCTTAACAATATCTCCAAATACATAAAAGTGACCAAGTGTTCACAGTTGCCTGCCGCTTATCCATTGCTTTGTCTTGATCAAACCTTCATCAGGCCTCCCTCTTTCCACAGGTCCCTAAACTCTACTTGTCCTCAGGCCTGATCAAGCACAAAAAAAGCAAATTATGCCTTCTTATCAGTTTCTGCTAGGAATCAGTTGACCACAGCAGGGCCCTTTTCCTGTCAGAAACTGCTGGTTATTTCGAGCTTCCCCAGCAAAGATTCCGCTTATCTCTGCCTGCCTCTCTTTTACCTTATGAAAGAAAAATCTTTTTCTGCTTGAATTGGAGATACTCACAGATATCTAAAATTGAAGCCATCTCCCTATTGCAATAGCCTGTCTTTCTGATTAAAATCTCATCCTAAGTCTGGATTTGTGTTACTTTGGCAAAAGTTAAAAATGTCTATATCACTGACTTATTTTGAAGGTTTTCAAACCATCCAGTACAGTGCATACTGTGTAGAAGGTGAATAATTTTGTGTTCTTGGGCATTTGACTTGCTTATTGAAGCCAAAGTACTTTGTCAATTAAATCATCATATAAAATAAATGGATAAAGTTGCTCCATCTCTAAAGTTTTCTGGAATAATAGGCAGGCCTTGGAATTTTGTATCTTGAGAGTTCACATTCCAAAGACTTCATGAAAAATTATCATACTTAAATTTGTAGTTACATTTCAATGTGCTGAGTCAAGTAACATTAAAACCTATGACAAGTGTACTTACAGAATGTAAATGCATGATTGCATTACATTGATTTCTAAGGCATGTCAATAGAGTTTTTACCATTTGCACAATGATGAATACGAAATAAATGAGTAATATGTTCCCAAAGTGTCACTACACTGATTTTCTTGGAACTGGCATGGCTCCTACTTTATCTTAGGAAAGCTTGCTGTACATCAGTAGGAGGAGGAGGTAATAAACTCTTTTAAGAAATGCTCACTACCGTTGTGCTCTCTGTTGGATAGTTTAATTATGCCAAATCATTTACCTTGGAAACAACCTTTTGGAGTAGGTGTTATTATTTCCATTTATATATGCAGAAATTAAAGTTCAGAGAAGTCCAGATCCTGGTCAAGGTCACTCAGCTGTTAAAAGGAAGAGTCAGGATTTAATCAGAGTTCCATTTATACACCCCATTAAATGTTATCTTTTAGTATAACATCCTGTTCTTCTATGAGGCATAATTCATATAAACTTAAACACGCAAATGAACAGGTTTGTGCTTCAGGAAATGAGAAAGTAAGACAGGAAAACAGATATTTCAGGAATTAGAGAACTTTAACATTGTATTATGATCATAATGCTATAAAAGGTAGTTTTGCATAGCTCAATTCTATTGCATTATAATAGTAGAAGTAATTATAAATGAAAGTTAAAAAGCTGAAAGCCTCTTTAAAAATATTCATGATGTTGGTTCTAGGGCTAATCCCACACAGAAACCACGTGTTCGTTTTTAAAGTTAAGATATATACAACTGAAATCTATAGTTTAACATAATCAAAACTATTTTGGGTAATTAAAACAAAATTTTTATGTTGTTAGTTTAGGTACTAATTTTTTAATGCTTAAACACATTTAAGCTTAATACAAATAAGAACACGAGAACCTTTAGCAAGGAAGCAGTCACAAATACCGAAAATAAAATACAAAGTAACTTTTTATAAGGGGAATTGATATTTAGAACATTTAAATATAAACCTGATATTTTATATAATGATTAGGTTAATGCTATCAAATAGAAACAGTATTGTTGTTTTATTTACTGATTAATGGATTAATTTTTGATATGTAGCCCTTTATAATAATATGTTGTCCTTGAAACATAAAAGTTATATATAATATGTATATATATATATATACACACACACACACACACGCACAACTTCTCCTTATTTACAGAGAAGTATCCAAATGAAATTTTTGTTTTCAATTTATTCTGGTCCTGCATATAATTACATCTTTATGGATGTGCCTCTAAGACTCATTAAAAGAAGCTAACAACAACAACGAAAATTATTTTAATTTTTCAAAAAATATAAAAATATAATTATTTTATCCCTGTAAAAACTGTCGGATTCAAAATGGTGTCACTTTTTTGAAACTTTCACAAAATGGAACTAGGGAAAGCCACGGAGGGAAGGCTATCTCTCATGACTGTCCTAATAACCACAAGAAATCCTTCCAAGTTGCATATTACTACATGAGTCACACAAGGAGAACTAACCACAAAAGGACAGCTAGCTATTTAGACAAGAACACTGGCCTGATTCACTGTCTACAAGTCCAACCGATCCAATGAAAAACAGCCTGTAATTTCATTAAGATTACAAGTTTTAAGTAATAACTACTGTTAATGCACCAGTCACAGCTTGCAAGCTCCTGAAAGATATCACAGCCACCAATCAATGTTCTCTCAAAACAACTTACATAACTTTTCTCTTTCCAAGAAAGCCCCAACCTTTTCCTTTGTTCTTTAGACATACCAGAGGCCATTCTGACCTGTGAGTGGTTCCTGAATTGCATTCTAATAATTATATATTATTTCTAAATACATGCTTTGCTTAGAGGTCCTTTTCTATGTTTATTTAATATTGACATCCCTGAGAAACCAACATTTAAAAATATTCACTTTATTTAATAAGTACATTATTAAATATTCTGTGGAAATGTGTTGAACTGGAGATATTTACCTTTATGATATACGTGCCTACATTTACCTGAGCAGAATAAATGGCAACAGGAATGCTCTCATAATTTGAACATCATTTACAAATCTAAGTATTTTCTCAATGTCTAGTAAATAATTAATAATCATAATCATTACCATAATTGCAATGGTCTTGCTTCTGACTCATATTGTTATTTTACATTTTTGTATTGTATTTGCCTCTTAAGCTGAGGAAAATAAGAAGAATGTTATGGATGTAGAAATCCCTTCCCCTATATTTCTTGTCTTTTTCTTTTATCTTCTTCCAACAATAATTCTCTCCTTTTTGCTTTCTTGTTGTCTGTCTTCAATGGTATGCTATCAATAGATTCTTTTGAATGTGACAGCAACTAAACCATTCTCAGTATCTCTGTATCTCTGTATCTCAGTATCTCAAGCATCCCTGTGTGCATCCTTTTGTGTGCCATCTCTGTGTAGATCCTTGCAGGCTCATTTAAAGCTTGCTCTTATTGGAGCACAGTAAGGACATTAACTGAAAATTAAAGCACATCAACTTCAACTCTAATGAGGTAAAAGGATTTCAACTTTCCTTACTTGCACAATATCTTAGTAGTCTAATGTCAATGATTATATGTTTAAATAACATTCTCATGTAGCAAGCTACTTGACAACAGAAAGGAACAACACATGAATATTTCAGGACCTTGGAATAAATCCAATTTACATTAAATTGTGCATGTTTAAAATATTTTCCAAAATGTATCATTTTCAATTCTTTATTCAAGGCTGACTGGTGTCTATTGTAGTTTAACGAAGTAGAGTTACTCATTGAATTTCATCCATGTCAAGGGAATCCAAGCATTTCAATTATAATAGGATGCTTCTCCTACTGATATCTGCATTTTATGTGTTAAAAAAGACATTTCCCACTACCTCTTTGTTTGCAAAGAAACACAAAGAATGCTTAACTGTATACATGAAGCATGTTGGTTTTAAAGAAAATCAGGAAAAGACTTATTCTTGATAACTAGCTTTATATTGCAAGGAAAAACATTTTGTAATTTTAAAAGTTTAGTAGACTATTAATATGTTCAACGAAGAATAAGTGATACTTTTTGCATTTTTTGAACATCACTTTAAACCTATGAACAGCATTTTAAAACCCCTCTTTTAAAATATAACCACTATTTAGAAATAGAGGAAACTTGACTATGCTTGCTTCAAATTTTAATAAATTGGTAAGAACTCAGATATCTTGTTTACTGTCCCAGAAAAGCCACAAAATGGGAAGGAAATCAGGGCACATAAGAACTAGTTTTGTGGCCACAGCAGTAAACTGTTTCACCTGTGGTAGATTTGTGGCTCTGTTAAAATAGACTTGGTAGAATGAGTTGATAATATCAAACTCCAATCACTGTGCTGAGAAGACAGAAAACATTTTTTTTATAAAGAGATTTTAAATATAAGGAAGAGCCTCCTAAGGAGGGGGCCAAAAAGTGTTAGAAGCTGACCTATAAGAGGAGAAACATGAATGCTATAGATTGTATTTGTAAGATGAAAACTTCAAACCCATTATCCTTTGATGAATATTTAGGGTTACCTTTCTCCAGGCTGAGGTACATCTTGCCCAGTGGTTCCTGGCTTGATGAGCAGAGAGTAGGCAAAACTATAGGAGCCACTTGCTCTTTGGACAGTGAACCCTCTGTATAACTGGTAGCATTTAAATTCATGAAACTGTGATACATATCCACCATGGAATACCACATAGCCTTAAGAAGAATGTGAATATGTCCTTCAGAGGCTAGAGGCCATTATGCTAAACAAACTAATACAGGAACAGAAACCCAAACACTGTGTTGTCACTTGTAAGTGACAGCTAAACATTGTGTGTATAGGGACACAAAGAACAGAACAACAGACACCTGGGCCTCCTTGAGGGTGAAGGGTCGAAGGAGGGTGAAGACTGAAAAACTACCTATCAGGCACTATGTTTATTTCCTGGGTAACAAAATAATGTACACATCAAAACCCTGTGGCTCACAATCCTGCACATGTACCACTGAACTTAAAATGAAATTTAAAAAAAATTAATTCATGCACTCCAGTGCTAGAATGCTAACATTCAAATTCTGACTCCACCTTTTTCATCTGCAATTTAACTTTGGAGAAGTCACCTAAAACTTCTCTAAGCATCAATTTTCTCAGACATAATTAGGGAACCTAAGAATACCTTCCACATATTATTGTGTGATAACAAAAAATAATATGTATGTGTTTATATATATATCTATATATACACACACATCTGATAAATATCTAGCACATAATAGTATTAATGTTAATTATCATTTTTATTCTTTAGAGTAACATCAAGTTTGTGATCATGTTTGCAGGGGCTCATGAAAGAAAATGCAATTATAATACCCTGCAGTATATTCTATAGCAATAGATAATATTTTGCAAGCCCTTTTCACTAGTTGGCAAATATGGAAAGTTATAGAATACAAATTCTAAGGTTTAAAGTTTAAAAAGAGGGCTTAAGTCCCTTTAGTTCTCACAACTATAGGGAGGATTGGAGGATATGCTCTACTCTCATAATAAAAAGAGTCAGTGATCTCAAGCATCGAGGCAATAAAACCTTATTTAAATGCACTGTATCATGAGAGTGAGGAAAATACAACACTGCAAACTAAATCAATGCGTATTAGGGGAAATTTATTAAGGAGGGAGATTATAATGTTTCAAGAATTTAAACTTAGTAATCCTGGCAGTTGTTCAATACAGCATCATTGTCAGCACAGCAGGCTTCCTCTGAGTGGTCAAATAGAATAAAGATAGAATAGAATAAAACCTTATATATGTAAGCTTTCATATATATATATATGTAAATAAATTTATATAAATCCTTTATTTTTAAATTCAGTTGAACTGAGAAAATAAGCTTCTATTAAATATATACAGATATAGTGGTAAGCTTAAGAAAACTGAAATCAAGAGGTTAGATTGTTTCGGCGTTCAAAAGTTTTGCTAATGAGCTTTGAAATGTGTGGGTGGAAAATAGGTTATGCTCCAGATGGAACAAAGTTAAGTTTCTAGAATGTGTTACAATCATGCTGACATTATTGACAAGAAGAAGCTACAATGACTTGTAAGGCAAATGTAAAATTATCAGGATTTTCATGATCTCAAGTGAATAACTATTGGAAGTATTCATTTTTATGAAAAAGCATGGAGCTTGATTATTATGTTCTAATAAAATTTAAGAAGATATTTGCTTGTATGATAACGGTTATCTGATTATAAAACAAATTATTCTAAGTTTGAGAAAGAGCATATGCCACTATTGTAATTTGTTCTTCCTCAGATAATCAATTTACAAAGGTAACCAAAATAATAAAAAGAATGAGACATTACACATTTTCTAAAATTCAGAGAATCAAGAACTTACATCTTCCTTTAAAGAAAATATAGTCTTCTTAATGATCTTAATGATCATTTCTACTATGTATTCACTAAAAATGTTTCTCCTCAAAGTTTTTGCATACAGATATAATCAAATCAATAGAAAAAAGGGATTAATTGTTCAGATATGTACTCACACACATTTTATATGAACGATTTTGAGGATTAGTTATAATTTTTTCTTTAGCCCCCCAAAATTAGTTGAATTCAAGGTTTTTTTTTTTTGTTGCAACTTGTACCTTGTTATGGTACATGACTACAATGATTAGAAAATTAACTTAGCTGACAAAAAAATCTGCTGTAAGAGAATTAAATAATAAACATTAAGTAAATTCATTTATTAATTATATTTTCTGGGTCTTAAATTTTGCCATTTGAGATTGCTTCTCAAGTTTCTGCCCACATGGCCAATTTCATTCATTTTTTATGCAATCATACAATTAACAATATTTACTGTGCATCAAGTAGGTGTCATTCATGGTGCCAGAGAAAAACATAATGCATTTTTCCTGTGAACTTGTAATCATGAACATATTAAATGAAAGTTACTAGCTCTAATATACTAACCATGTAAATAAAAGTTGCTAATGTGAATTCTCTAGTAAAAAGATGTAAGATAACATAAAACTTCAATTGCAAATCAAATAAAGATTGGTATAGATTATACATTATTTATTTAGTCATTTGAAAATGGCATAACATATTATCAGAAAAACACTCGAAGAATTTCTCTGATTCTTTATAAAATTAATTTTGTATGACTTGTGAAACAGAAGCAGATAGCAAATCAGATTGTCATTGCTATAAACACTGCTCTGGGCTAAATCTATTCTAAATCATGGCAACATACAACTGCAAAAACTTTCACAGATTATAAAACATTAACACTGAATAGAACAGCACATAGCATACATAAAAAATTGCATTTTACTTCAATTATTTAATCTTGCTGCGTTGGTTGGCTTTGATAAATTGAAAAATGGTCTTTCTGACAGCTAGACTGTCGGGGCAACTGAGACATGTAACAGAAACCACAACTTTCAACATGGACTGCATTATCACTTACGAAACAGATGAACAGTTTCAAACCAAACCATGATGTTCATCACAGCCTAAGCTTATACTGTTTATATCAGATACATATATTCCAAGAAAATGCTATATTAACCTTGCATGGATCCATGTGTTTTAATGATAGGATCACTGACTATTCCAAAAACTCTCTATTTCATAAATTTTTATAATCTCCAAAAAAGATCATTCCATGACCAATTTTGTCTCCGAAATCTTATCAGTACCCCTTTCCTAAGGTCTTTTTTTTTGAGATGCCCTAGAGTTCCTATGGTGTGGGATCTCTCTTGCTGTAGCTTTTAATAAACCTAATTTTGTTGACCACATTTATATATCTGCTAGTCTCTGACTCATAAATATATACAGTTTATTGAATGTAAATGTTTTGGTTTTTCAACTACGCATGGTAATAATGAAATTTGATATCATAGAAATATACAACAGGGTATATTCTAGGCCCTACCTCATGTAATCTAAAAATAGAGGTTTGAGTTGGATTAAAGTTAGGTCTAAAATTCAAAAATAGAGTTTTATAGAACTCTCTGGTGCTTGAACACTAACATGTCCCATCATCGATGTGCTTCTTTTGGTGTCTGGGGACTTTTACTTTCAAATTGTCTTCCTTATCCTTTATATCTTTCCTCTATGATAATAGTTCTCCTGAATTATAGTGTGCACCAAAGCCTGCTCATGGCCTTTACTCTAAATGGATGTTAGGAATCTATGACTCATAGGCCAAATAGTGCTTTTTGCCTATTTTTGTAAGTAAAGCTTTATTGAAACATAACCATATCTGTTTTGTATTGTCTATGGGTGTTTTCATATTACGTTGGCAGAGTTGAATAATTGTGGCAGGAATCTGCTGTAGAAATATCAAATAATCAATGGGTTTTAGACATACTCTACGTTTGATGCCACTAAAATTTTCAAGTCAAATGTTCACTCAATAGTGGGAAATTTGGCTTTGAAGATGTTTAAAAAATTAAGGAATTCATATACTCAAGAATTGAAAATGAATTTTTCACTTTTCCAAAATGATGATATAAAGAGCTCTAGAGATCTCTCTCCAAAACTGGTCACGATTTGCAAAGACAAACATTTAAAATCTCCTAGAGATCGACCAACTGCTTACAAAATTTAGAATCATTTTTCACAAAATAGGTGAATATACATTTAGATCTTGAACTCCTGAGCGCAAGTGGTCCTCCTCATGTGGCCTCCCATAGTGCTAGGATTACAGGCATGAGTCACCACGCCTGACCAGAATATACATTAGAAACAACAGTAGTCTGTGACATTTGAGCTGGGAGCTGTACCGTATCTTCAGAGCTCTGTGTTGAGGCTGACACGTTCCAATAGGCAGCTTCTATCTTCCCCACACTCTAAGATGAAAAAGCTAGTCTGTATACATTTGGCAGCTGTGAACACTGGTAGATACCATTTCTTGTAGGTCTTTACTGTGTAAGACCTATGCTGGATGTATAGAACAAGTCAAGTAGTGTTTGCCTTTTCCCCAACTACTGCAGTGTAGGGAGAAGCCAGGTGGGACAGCAGGCAAAGTGTGCAGTATTCCATTCTCACAGAGCTCTGTGATGCAAAATAAACTTTTGAGTAACAACTACCATTTCCTTTAGTTTCCAGAAGTGCAAGATTCGTTACCTCTTAGAATTACTACCACAGATTTTAAGTTAGTAAACCTCAACATATCACAATATCCATGCCTCTGATCTACAGTGGGTGTTGGTGGCGGCCAAGAGTCATCAGCAACTCCTTCTAACCCTCAAAGATGCAGTTCTTGCTCCATGGTAACAATCCCCTTTCACCAGCTCCTGCTTCATATCACAGAGATTCCTTCCAAGGAAGGTCCAGAGAAAGTTTCAAAGTTGGCAATGTCCTGCCTCTGCCAAGTGGTCCTACTTCTTTGAATTAGACTGAGGAAGAATTTATGTGACATGGCATTGTCAAAACAGTGCAGTCATCTGGTAAGTAGTGAAATCTAACAGCTGGAGTTGATAGCAATAAGGGCAGATGAGCCAGAAGTATAATTAGGGGATGAATAAAATAGACAGTCAAATGTGGCCAGGTAAAATAATAGGCATCACTGCTGGTACATGCTCAAGACTATTATCTGAGAAGAAACTGCAGAGATAACTACTAGTTACTGATAACTAGATGAACACATGGCTATCTCGTAAACTCCTGAACAGCAAATTAAAAGCAATCTCCAAGCCACACACATATCTAATGACAGAAAATGAAATCCTCCTTGTAACAGGGCTTAGTTGCAATCTCTCCCCAGTCAGTGGCTAACCACTAAACATTGCTAAACCAGGAGCAACCCATAGAATGCCTAGTTTAGTGATAAAAATTAGGAAGAAAATATTGAACAGGATATCAAAAAATTAGGAAAAATATTAAAAAGGATATCAAAGCATGCCCACAGCTAAGAAAATAGCCTTTACTGAAGTTGTCCAGACATGTCCATATACAAATAAACAAGCATACAACAATAAGCTTCAGTGGGCATCAGTATCTAGAGTTGCAGCCACATATTATTTAAAGCCTCTAGTTTGGAACAAAATGCTATGAGACATGTAAATAAACAGGAGCATAGGACCCATACAAAAGAAAAGAAGCAAACACAAGCAACTGCTTTGTTGAAGCCAAGATAATGAACTTATTAGGAAAAAAATTTAAAGCAATTATTATAAATATGTTCCAATAACAAAATAAAACCACATTTAAAACATTAAAAGAAGGTATGATAGCAATATCTCATTAGATAGAGAATATCAATAAACAAGTAGATTGTAAAAAGAAGCAACCAGAAAAGTACAACAAACAAAATAACAGAGTCATTAGAGGGGCTTGATAGTAGATTTGAGGTAACAGAAGAATCAGTGACTTGAAAACGGATAAAAAACTTACACAATTTGAAGAACAGGAAGTAAAAGGAAGAAAAATGAACAGAGGCTCAGAAAAAATTGTGGGACACCAGTAAGTACATCAACATATCTGAGATAGAAGTTCTGGAAGGAGAAAAGAGAAAGAAGAAAGCAGAAAACAAGTAAAGGAAACATGGTTCAAACTTCTCCAAATAAATGAAAAACATTAATATAAATATCTAAGAAGTTCAATAAGCTTCCAAGTAGGATAAACTAGAGATCTTCATGTGGAAACATCTAGTCAAAACTGAAAGCCAAAAGTGAAGAGAAAGTCTTAGAATCAGAAAGAAAAAAAGAGTCATCGCATGCAAGAGAAACTGAGTAAGAATGACAGCTGACTTGTCATCAGAAGCCATGGAGGCCAGAAGGTAGTGGGATAACATATTCAAAGTACTGAAAGAAAATAAAAATTGTCAACCAAGAATCCCATATCCAGAAAAAAATAATTTAAAAAATGAAGTTAAAATAAAGACAGACCTGCTTTTTGAGAAATACTAAAAGTGGTAGGTCACGCTAAAAGCAAGTTACAGTAGGCAGTAATTTGACACTTCATAAAAAAATTAAGATCACTGTTAAAGGTAATTAAGTAATCATAAGAGACATAATAATTGCACATTTCTTCTCACTTTTTCTCCTGTTTTTTTAAATGCATAAAACAATATATATCCAATTGTAGTTTCAGGCTTACAACATATAGAAATGTAATATATTTGTCATTAATATCACAAAGCAGATAGGTGGAAACAAGACTGTATTAGAGTAAGAAAATGACACTAAATGCCAACTCTAATTCACAGAAAAAGATTAAGAGAATCAAGATTGGTTAAAAAGAGGTAATGTAGCAAAATGTATCTATCTATACATGTCTCCTTCCCTCAGCTTCTTTAAAAGAAATAGATTATATAAATTAATAATCATATTGATCTCTTTTTGGGATATATATATAAATTTTCTATGTATAACAATATTAGTACAAAAGGGGAAATGGAACTATGTATGAATACACTTCCTACATCTCACTGAAAATAAGTTACATTGAATCTGAAGTAGAGTCTTAAAAGTTAATTATGTGTAGTTTAAGCCTTAGAGCAATTATTAAGATTATAATTTTTAAAAAATGTACTTAAACAATCATCAAAGAGATTAAAATGTGTCCATAGAAAATTTCCAATGTATTTGAAAGTAAGTAGGAAAGGAGGAAAGGAAGAACAAAGCAAACTGGCAGATATAAGCCCAACACTACCAATAACAATTTAATTATATATGAATTAAACGATTACTTGTTTAATGCCTTAAACAAGGCAGAGATTGTCACATTGGATTTAAAAACCAAACCAAATGAAACCAAAATTCATCTATGTGCTGACTACAAGAGAAAGTCGTTAACATTCAAAGATACTAACAGTTGAAAATAAAAGGATGAGAAAAGATATATCATGCAAACAGTAACCACAATAGCTGGAGTAGCTTTTCTTATAGAAAAGAAAATTAATTTTCAAAAATAGAAGACAAAAAAAACCTTCCCAACTGATTCCATGAGGCCAATATTACTTTGATATCAAAGCCAGAAAAGCCACAGCACAAAAAATAATATTATATACCAATATTTCTTATGAATATAAATGCAAACATCTTCAAGGAAATACTAGCAAACTCATTCCAGCAGCGTATTAAAAGGATTATATATCATGACAAAATAGAATGTATCCCAGGAATGGGAGCTTGGTTTAACATTCAAAAATCAATTTATATAGTAACTCATTAATAGTTAAAGGATGAAAAGCAAATGATCACCTCAATAGATACAGAAATGCATTGGCAGAATAACATGCCCTCTCTTTATAATAGCACTTAACAAAATAAGTATAGAAAGGAACTTCCTAACCCTTTTGTAGATAAAGAGGGCACCTACAAAAGGAATTTCCTATTCCTTTTGTAGATAAAGGGCATCTACAAAAGTCTCACTTAACGGTTAAAAACTAGAGGCTTTCTTCCAATGTTAGGAACAAGACAAGGAAGTCCAATTTTGCCAATTTTATTCAACATTACATTAGAGGCTCTATACAGAGAGATTAGACAAATGAAAATACAAAGACAAAGACTGGAAATAAAAAAGTAAAACTCTTTTTAATTGCCTGTGACAAAATGTTGTATGTAAAACCCTTACAAAATTACTTGAAAAGCTATAGAGCTAATAAGTGAGTTTAGCAATATACTGGATACAAGGTCAACATACAAAAATCAATTATGTTTTTATAGACTGACAATTAAGAATTTAAAAATTAAAACAAAGCCATTTACAATTATAATGACAACAAAAAGGGTAAAATAGTTGGAAATAAATATAACCAAAAAAAGTGTAAGAATGTACATTGATAAATACAAAACATCAGTGAAGAAACTTGAGAAAGATTTGAATGGGAGTCATTTACATAAATGAAACATTCCACGCTTATGCATTGGAAGACTAATATTGTTAAAACAGCGATACTCCCTAAATTAATCTATAGGTTAAATCCTCATCAAAATTCCAGCTCTTTCTTTTTTAAATATCAACAAGCCAATCTTCAAATTGATATGGAAATTGTTAAAATGGCAATACTACCTAAATTAATCTATAGGTTCAATCCTTATAAAAATTCCAGCACTTTCTTTTTAAAAAATTGACAAGCCAATATTCAAATTGATATGGAAATTTAAAGGACTTAGAATAGCTAAAACAATCTAGGAAAAAAATATAGATAGTTTACATGTCTTGATATTACAATTTACTACGAAGCCACAACAATCAAGATATGTGGTCATGGCATAAGGACAAACATATAGATCAATGAAATAGAAGTGAACATCCAGAAATAAAGCTTCACTGGTGTTCAACTGATTTTTAATATGAGTGCTGAGACAATTTAATAGAGGAGTAGTTTTTTCAATAAATGATAATGTAACTACTGTATATGAACATGTAAAACAATAAAGTTGGACCCCTACCTCACACTACTCAGAAAAATTAATCCAAAGTGAATCATACACCTAAATGTAAGAGCTAAACCTATAAAACTGTTAGAAATAAATAGGCATGAGTCTTTGTGGCCTTGAATTGAATAATGAGTTTTTAAAAATAGACACATTAGGTTTTATCAAAATTGAACAAAAGACACCATTCAGGAAGGAAAAGACAACACACAGAATGAGAGAAAATATTTGCACATAATATATCTGATAAAGGACTTGTATTCAGAATGTATATAGCATGCCTGCAACTCAATAAAAGTACTAATAACTAAACTAAAAAATGGGCGAAATAGATGAATAGAACTTTCTCTAAAGAAGATATACAAGTGGTCAGTAAGCACACGAAAAGTTAATCAATATTATTACGCATTTGGGATATACAAATCAAACCACAATATTTCACTCTATATACAGTGTGATAGCTACACTAAAAAAGATATTTGGGAAATGCAAATCAAAATACAGTATTTCACATTATACACAGTATGCTCATTATACCAAAAAAGACAATAACAAATGTTGAAAAAAAATGAACAAATTTGAATCCTCGTAAATTGCTAGCAGAAACATAAAAGAAGGAAGCCACTTCAGAAAGCAATTTGTCAGTTACTCAAAATGATAAACATAGTTATCATATGAAAAAGTATTTCTAATCTTATATATATACATAAAAGAAAAATACATATCTTCATAAAAACTAGTAAATACATATTTATAGTTGCATTATCATAATAGCAAAATGATACAATATTTTAAGAAAGGATATGAAAAAAGTTCATAAACTGAGGAATGGAAAGATAAAATACGGTATATCCAGACAATAAAATATTATTTCTTAATAACAAATGAATGCGATACTGATACATTGTATGACATGATAAACACAGAAAACATGCTTTAGGAAGGAAGCCAATAACAAAGGATACAAGATTGTATGATTCCATTTATATGAAATGCTAATAATAAGCAAATATTTGAGACAGGAAGATTAGATGTTTCCTAGAGCTGGTGGAGAGGGATAATGAGAAATAAATGCTTATTGGTATAGGATTTATTTTTGGGGTGAGAAAATATTCTAAAATTTAGATTGTAGAGTTTGTTGCACAACTCTGAATATGTTAAACACTACTGAATTGTATACCATATATATAGATTTTGTGATATATGAAGTGTACCTTAATAAAACTTTTTTAAAGAAAATAATGAGAACAATTTCCATAAGATGTCGATTTATCTGGGACTTATATTCTTCATCACTACTTAAACAAACTACAGAATGCTAAGTACTGTGTGTGTGCATGTGTGTGTGTATGTATGTGAATACCACTTAAATTATAAATTAATTCTACCTTCTGTGTGCTAGGGTGCATTAAGGAAGTAATTTGGTTTATAGATGTAAACGTTCAATTATTTCACACTTCGGAGATTTCAAATATAGAATATAGTGAGCCCATTAACTTTTTAAAGAAAATTCTTGCAAGTGGTAAAATTAAGAAATATATGTAGTCAAATAATGTTGACGGAAGGCCAAATTGTGGAGACAAAACAATTTCCTATTGCTATTATCTGAAAGATTCCGTCCTCCCCAATTGATATGTTGAAATTGAATCCCCAATGTTTTGCTATTAAGAGGTAGGGCCTTAGGGAGGTAACTAGGTCATGGGATTAAAGCCCTTGTCAATGGGATTTGTGTCCTTATAAAAGAGGCCCGAGGGAGTTTATTTGCCCCTTCTGCCATGTGAGGACACATAGAAGACTCTCTTTATGTGCAACAGGCCCTTACCAGACACTGAATCTTCTGGCATTTTGG
The DNA here is from genome assembly GCF_009828535.3 of Hylobates moloch. Taxonomy (NCBI): domain Eukaryota; kingdom Metazoa; phylum Chordata; class Mammalia; order Primates; family Hylobatidae; genus Hylobates; species Hylobates moloch. The sequence goes on from NW_026652279.1 coordinate 128,719,683, forward strand.
GCTTCAAATTCCCAGCTTCCAGAATTGTGAGCAATACATTTCTGTTGTTTATAAACTACCCAATTTTTGGTATTTTGTTATAAGAGCTCAAATGGACTAAGACAAAATAAATTTTTGAAAAGCATGGTTGCTGAAAATATTTATTACAGTAGTGTGCATAGAAATTTCATAGAAATCCTACATCATTTGAATAAATATAAATTTATTATTTATATTAAAGTTTATTTTAAAATAAACACGAGGAAAAATTATGCAGAGAGATTTCGCACATTTGTAAGTATTACACGCTTCAATAAATTTTAAGCCTAATTCAACCTACCTTGCTCTTTTCATTATTTTTCAGTTTGATTAGTGAAAGCAAACTATTTTAAAAATGCTAAACTAGATACAGTTAATAAATCACATTAGTTGAAGTATTTAACAGTTCCAAAGATAACTAGAATTATATTTGAACCTTGCTAGATTTGGATGATTACACCATTCCTTTGATATTGCTGCTTTAATTGAATTAAACATAGATTGCTAGTGTGTTTGCATAGTTAATAAAAAGCACAAAAGGTGATCATGTACCATGTGTTAGAATCTTTATTGCCTGGTAGATTCTTTCGTATTCATGTGGAACTCTTAGGTATGCTCTGCTAAGTCTGAGCACATATCATCCTGAACTTTAATCTTGGTTATAGCTGGCTGAACCATCATTTAAAGAAAGTACATTTTGGCTCCTTGATCCATGATGTATGGAAAATGTAACCTTGATGTTAAACTTTTCTAAGATAAATTTTTCAAGTTAATTCTTTAAATATGGGATTGACTGATGTGAGAACTCCTGAAATATCATTTCCCTTCTCTTATTGTGAGACAATTCAAACTCATATTAGAATTTTAAAAATCCACATTTCCAATTAAATTATCTCTGATTCTTTCTTTCCCTCTTATAACTAAATGTCTGTATATTTGTATGCTGCCCTTTTCAAAATTCTGTTTTGCTAGTATATTTTTAATGTGCTTATATGAAGTTATACTGTGCTTCCTCTTATAATACTACATAAAATTATACCAGTTTGCTTACTTTTAAAACTTAGCAAACCTTTTATTTTCATTTTAATAAAATATATGGAGATTCATTCTATAAGTATAAAATCTGATGAGAAAATTAATAATAGGTTAAATTGATAGAGTGTTCAAATATTTATAGCCCAAAAGGGCATTTGGATCAGAACATCTTATAGGCAAATATTCCTAGATTTTCAGGGAATAAAAAATTTATTTGCATAGAAAACAAAGGAAACATCCTGTTTCTTTGAGAGTTTTATAACCTGCTATGACAATCAGGCAAAGCCCACACTCATATAGACACACACACAAAGGGAAAATGATAGATAAGTACCACTTATTAGTATATATCAGTATTAGTGGATCAGTAATATTAATAGTATAATATTAGCAATCAGTATTAATATAATGTTAATAAACCTGTTATTAAAAAGGCTTTTTTACTAGTATGAATAAAATTAGCATTTCTTAAATAATAAATGAATGAAGGGAGGAGTATTTGTACAATTATTTGAGTTAAGATGATGATATTCAAGCCTCTTGAGGAGGAATAGGGAATCTCTAAATCAATCTATAATATTTGATATTTAAGAAGTGTACAAGCAGCACAAAATTTTTGAAGACTTCTACATGTTTAAATAAATGTTTTGTTTTGAAATAATTTTAGTTTTATCTTGAAAAGTTGAATGTGTACAGTTGCCATAGAACTTGCAGTTTCTCTTAATGTTAACCTAAAATGTTATAGATTAATATCATATATATAATATATTACATATATAATATATATAGTTTGTGTGTGTATATATATATATAATATTAACCATGGAACATTTGTCAAAACTAAAAAATTATCACAGCTTACTACTATCAACTAAACTGCGTACGTTATTAAGATTTAGCAAGCTTTCCACTAATGTTCTTTTATGGTTCGATACAATTCAAGATACCACACTCAAGCATGACCTCTCTGTATTCTCCCCTTGCCTGTCACAATTCTTCAGTCTTTACTTATATCTTGTGACCTTAACAGTTTTGAAGAATACTGGTCAAATATTTTGCAGAATGTCTCCAAATGTTGTCTGTCTGCTATTTTTCTCATGATACTTCATGTTATCAATATAACTCATTACTGGTTATGCTAGCCTTGATCCCTTGGTTTCGGTAGTATTTGCCAGGTTTCTCCACTGTAAAGTTAGTATTTCTCTCATTTCATTCTGTGTGTATGTGCGTTTTTTGTTTTGTTTTGTTTTGTTTTTTTGGAAACAAGCCATTAAATTCAATCTACACTCAGAGGGAGGGGAATTCAGCTTCACCTCCTCAAAGTGGAAGTATCTATATCTAACAATTGAATTATTTTGTAAAAAGATTTTTCCCTTTTCTCCATTTATTTATTTATCTATTTATTTAATCATTGTTACTATGGACTCATGTAAACGCATTTTATATTTTGAGTTATAATCCAATACTACATTATTTAAATTGTTGGCCATTGAAAATTCTTTTATGTAATCTCTGTTTGCCCTCCTCCTTCCTCCAGTGATGTACTTCCTTCTGTCCTGGCACTACAAGATGCTCCAGGGTCCTCTTATATTTTCCTATCCCAGGCCTAGAGGCTGCTTTCTTCAAGGAGCCTTGGTTTCTTTTTTTGGAGAATGGTTTCTAGAAATCAAGACCTGAACATTGGGTTCCTACATTTTCACCATTCAAACACAAAATAAAAAATAATGATAATAAAGTAAATAATAAAAAATTCTACTCTTCAAATTCGGAACAAAAATAATAACAAAGTTAAATTCCCAAGCCTCTATTGCCACTAGGAATACCATGATGTGGAACTTAATTACATGAAAAAAATTTAGGGCACAGTAAGTCAATGTAGCTGTTAAGGGTGATAGCAGGGGTATGTGGGTCTGGTGGCAACAGTAGGAGCTACTGACATTTCAGTTGTGTGTGCAGTGTTTTTCGGCGAGTTGTTCATGGAAGGATCTAGTTTCTCCAGCTTTTCAATTACTTTGTAAATTGACTCCTAACCTGTTATAATCTCTATCCTTAAAATAGCTGCAGTATATTATTGTCTAAAATTAAGATTGCTGACCTAAGCATTAAGAGTGGGACAGAAAATACCAAATACATGTCATCAATTTAGAGCACATGCCAAATCTTAGAGTGATCCAATCAATCTGTAAGACCCTGACTTTAAGAGAAAGCAAACAAAATCCAAACTAATTATACAATATGCTCATCCAGTCATGATTAAAAAGACATTTCATTTCAATTTTATCATCCTTAAACGTGAATGTTGAGCCACTGATGTAAAATCTCCATGAAGAAACCACCTTGAAGGCATATGCATATCAGAGAGTAAACTTACACATACAAAATGCATTAGTACCTTCAGACCTTATACAAGCTATGATCTTTTTATAATGAATGAGTATTACAGGAATTACCTAACATTATGACAATGTTTGTTAGATAGCATCATTTTGGAATGAGCAGCTTAGAGAGCATGATCACATAATTTCCAAATGATATGATATTCAGTTTCCGCTAAAGTCCTATGGTAATTCCAGAGCTATTTTCAATAGTAGAAAAGATTATTGCTAATACATGTATGATCTTCATCAAAACTCTTTGGTTTTTCTTTGACAAGTTTCCTGTTTGAGACTTCCCAACTCAGTAATCTGCCAGTGTTTGAATTTTGCACAATTTACCAGGTCATGAAGCTGCAATTTCAGAGTTGTACTCTGAAACATGGAATGGTGCAAGGCCTTTCTCTTATATAGTACTGTATTTGAAAGTAATTTGAGTTATAAAGAATATGATTTTCATCAGGAAATATTTTAGAACCTGCCTTTACATCCTCAGCATTGAGCTTCTTCCTTCGAAGAACTGATAAGCAGCTATTTGTATACCCTGTTTTACTGTGTCATTTTTCTACCAATAATTTTACCGATGTAGCAGGTCCTTTTTTGATGGGATATATTTTCTCTGACAAACATGGGTGTTAAAAATATCATTTGTTTTTTTTTCTTATTGTTCTCTAGGTCCTACGAGCATGATAGCATTAGGATGATGGACCAGAATGATGTTCTGTGTGATGATGAGGGCGTCGCGGGCCGTGTGGACCACAAGGATGCATGAAATGCAAGGACTAACATGTCACTGAGGCAGTAGAGTAAAATCTGTTCTTACTTTACTGCAAGAAAATCAAATGGGGATTTTAACTTTTACCATATAGAATGTGTTATCCTCATCAATAGGGGCATTTCAGGTATCAGGGGCTATGTTGATATTAGCCATATATGGCACTTTCCCATTTGCTGGTATAACAAACTTAGTGATTTAAAACAACACAAAGTTATCATATTATATTTCCATAGGTCTGAGTTCAAAATTAGTGTCACTGGGCCAAAATCAAGTGCCAGCAGGGCTATGTTGCTTTCTGAAAGCTCTAGGGGAGAATTCACTTCTTCGCCTTTTCTACCTTCTGGAGATGGAAAAGTTCATAGTCCCCTTCCACATTTACAAGGCCAGCGACATAGTGTGTCTCTAACTCTGCTTCCGTCTTTTCATCTCTTTTCTTTCCACAACTGGGAAAATTCTCTACTTTTAAGGATCTATGTTGTTATAGTGGGCCTACCTAGATAATCCAAGATGTCCTTCCCATACCAAGGTCATTAACTTAATTACATCTGCAAAGTTCTGTTTGCCATATAATCGAATACTTTCACAAATTCTGGGGATTGGAGCATGAAGAACTTTGGGAAACCATTATTTTGTCTACCATACCATTTTATCAGTTATATTTGTAACAAAAGTCAAATTTGCGTCATCATTTTAGATTATTTTCTAGGAATATCCAACTTTTTTTTTTTAAGGGAACTGGAGAATTAAGTTGGACTATCATAGAGATTATTGTGCCTGTGACTTTCTAGCCCCTAATGACTAAAATATCCTTTTATATTTAACTCAGTAATGATGATGTAATAAGGACACTAATAATGATAATGGTGATTTGGCTGGGATGGGTTCCATTCACATCCAGCTGTTTCTTTATGTTACAACATTCTGTATAGGCTAAGAAAGTATTGTTAGAAAATAAAATTTTTGTTATATTTTTAGGACCTGAAAAAATGATCGGAGATTATAGGGATCAAGAGTCAAAGGTTTTACTCTAAAAATCTCTACTCTAATTGGCATTCACAATAATATTGTGAGTTCCTAGTAATTATAATTAGCTTGGAATCAAGCCAGTTTTCTCAAAATCTTGATTTTTTTTTTAATTTCCCACACATTTATCTGTGGGAAATGTGAGAAATGTTAGTAGGCACATATCATTTTATAAAAAGTTTCTGAAAATAAACCTGTGTATCCAGGTAGGCAGTAGGTAGACTCTGAGGCTGATAAATATTGACAATTATGTGAATTTTGAGGGTTTTGACTTTTTATGGTGGTGAATCAAGTTGAAACAGGACTGTTTGCCAGTCCTGTACTGTTTTGATTTTACAAATCAAGTAGTTTAGCTTCCTTTCAACTTAATCCTTGGAAATTCATTGAGTTTCAGGAAGCTCTACATGTCATACCATTCACCATTCCCTGGCCCTTCATTGCTGCAGATAGACTGAAGACTGCCATATCGTGATGATCACACCAACTTCATTTTTGAGAAAACTGAACTCATCTCAATAAGGCTCCTCCAATCACAATTGATACCAGAAATCCTCATTGGATCATGGATTCTTCCACCATCATTTCAAGAACATCAAAGCAAAGTTTCAAAGATTCTTTTGCTCCTATTATCAATATATGCCATATGCAAATTGTGTGTGTGTGAGAGAGAGGGAGAAATTTTCAGAGCCTGGAGGAGAACAAAGATTGGACTCGGTATAAAGATAACACATAACAAAAGAAATCAAATATTCTAATCTGAAGATTTGCTAGTCATTATTCTATATTACATTAAATTATGTATAATTTTCTAATACCACATAGCGTGAGCCAGACTTTGGTTAAGATTTACATTATCTAATTCAGCCAATGGAAATAACTATAGCTGACTTTCCAAATATGCTATTAAATACAGAATCATTTTGCATGTGTGTGCATAAATATGTACACATGTATAAGCATGCACATCTATAGCAATGAAATAAGCCCTCCAAAATTAAATCTTCTTTAATCGAGAACCGTCAATACTGTGATGGCAAAATTTCTCATTTTTAACATGTAAATTAGGCAAGTTTTATAAATCCTTTGAAAATGTGACCTTTTTTCTTCCTTCTGGATATTTTGCTTCACTCCAAGGACCATATTGAATTATAATTCTAGTTAAAATTTAGTGGAAAAAAAAGATTGAAGAATGGAGCAAATTGTTTATGCCTTCCAGTATAGGAGTTACAGTGATAATTTCAAGAGTTAGGATTAAAAAGGGGAGGAGGGACAGTAAGTTTCTGATGCTATACACTCTCTGACATGTCATCATTCAATTTTCCAGTTTTTCCAAAACAATGTTCTAGCATGCATCAGAGAAAAATAAAGCATTTGTGAATTTTAGGTAACGATGTAATTTGTTGCAGTTTCATGTTCTAAAATGACTTTTGCCAGTCTCAGCCCCATGACTATAAGCAGTAATACCTGCAAGAGGCACATATGAAAGTCTACATTTTATTCTTTACATGAGGTAAAACTTTTGAGAGTGGAAATAGACATCCTATTATTTTGAGTTGTTTAGAAATATCAGAAGCAGCAATCTAACCCTGCTGTCTGATATTTCTCATGTTTTTCACAGATCTTTGACACCAGATTCCTTTGTTTGCTAACGACAACTTATCTCAGTTTACTTGAGTAAAAAAGAAAAAAATGTTTTATTGGAATGTTATTGGAGTTACTGAGAACTTAAAAGCAGTGAAAAAACATAAAACAAAAACAAAAACCCCAAGACCTTAGCCACAGGAGATCCTAGAGATTTTTTTTTTAGGATCTGTTCTAATGCAACTCAGTGCAAAACATCTTCTATATACCTCTCAGCTCAAGAATCAGTTTCTTAAGAAAAACATCTGATTACCCTGTATTAAAATTTTGCCCTTGTGTCCATCATCCCAGACTAGAAATACTAGAAAAAGTGAGGAGTCTGAAATTAACCATCAGGTGTGTCATGAACATGACTCCCCTCTAAGTTGAAAGGTTTTCAAAACAGAGAAAAACTCACAAATTAAGTTTCAAATTTGGCCAGTTTCCTGATCACTGCACATATTGATATATAATATTATAATAAGACTTTTCATATCCAAAATTTTTCTACCTCCCAATTCCTAAAGCAACTTACTTTACTTTTTCTATCTTTTTCTTGCTTTTAATCACCAAATATCTTCTACCTGAACTTTTAAAAGAACCAGGTTTTTATTTAATAATTTAAAAGCTCTGCCTTCAAACTTTTCTATATTATTGATTTATTATAATTATTTTATCCCTTATTTTACTTCCCTTATGTAAATTTACTTGTGTTTTTCCATATTTTTATATTTCATATTAGTTCTCATTTTTAATGAGAATTTAATTTGATGCTAGATACATTTTTTTTTATTGGAGTGTAGCGTGGTGTTTTGTTGGAATTTTGTGGGAGTCTTAGCAATTTCAATTCTGATATCTTTTTTCCCATGGATTTTAAGAAATTTTCAAGGTAGAGTTGGAAAGTGGACACTAGAAGGTCTATTCTTTAATACCAATTTTTAATTATAATGCTTTGTTGTGAGAAGAAAAGATCTATTGTCTTTTTTGTGTGTATAGAATTTATTTTCCATATGCAAAATTTCTTTTTGTCTTAATTAGTAGAAAAAAGTTATAAATTACATGAAGTCTTCATAAAAGTGTTCTTTATTATTGAAATATTTATATAAACATTTCTTACCATCAATATGTACATTTTAATGCTTATAACGTCTAGTTAGTTTCATGTATTTTTCATACATTTACTGAGAAAAAAATGATTTAACTCATATACTTGTTTTTGGTTGCTTTTAGTTTGACCAGGCCTAAGATCCCATCCTGAAACCGTTTTCTAAATTTCATGTTTTGAGGTGTGTCAATGGGTTATCAGTGCATTCTACATGTTTCCTTGGCGAGCTATCTCAACTATTTGAAAACATTTGGAAAACTCTCCAGCCAGCCTCTCAACTAATTCTGAATGCTATCTACATCACACACACACACACAAACACACACACACACACACACACACACACACACACACACACACAAAACTAGTCATCAAAGCTAAAGTTTAGGATCCCTCCTTGCCTGACCATCCAACTGTGAATTCATGGTCCGGGTTATTGAGGGTAAGGGTGGATATGTGGGCAGGAGGCACAGCTGACTAATAGCTAATCAGAGAATTGCATGGTAGCCCATTTGCCCTTGGTATTTCCTTCGGAAACTCATAGGGGGATAAGGAGGATTCTCCTTAAATCTAATCACGTTTGCTGCTTCTTTTCTCCACTATCCCTAGCCCGTAACCAGTGATTTTTTTATCTTTTACTTCTCTGTATTATGTTCTTTTGGGTTCTTGGATTTAGATTAGTCTTGTTAATGGGTTAGAGTGAAATATGGGATTATCAAAACATCTTTTGTTCCCCATAAATATATACACCTACTATGTACCCACAAGAATTAAAGATAGACAATTTTAAAAATAAACGAATAAAATAAAATCTAATATGAGATTAATTTATGAAGTTCCTCTCCAAGGTCAGTAGTTGATGGGTTAAAGACGAATACTGGGAAATTGAAAAAAGACAATGCTCATTTTACTATGCACTGAGTGGAATACTATTCAGACTTAGAAAAGAATAATCATCAATATTGCATCTCTTTGGTAGTTCGTCCATAGCCTGTCTAGTAAGGCTGCTACCCCAGTTCCTAATCATATTATTGAATGACAGAAGCTTTTCTCCTATTTTTTATTTTTCATAAAAATCTAATATTTCTCTAGGCATTACTAGCATGTATTCAGTAATAAAATATGCAAAACACATTAAATATTTAAAAGATTTACTTTTAAACTAGTAAAAACGTTTGATTTTAATATTCTCTTCTGTTCATTGCACTTCCTCAGGAGCTAGTTCTTCTAATGTTACATTTGTATTTTCTTTTTTTCCTCAAAGATGTGATGATTCTTATTTATCTAATCACATTTATAGATGAGTTTCCACATTGGTTAGTGTCTGTGGTGAGAAAGCATTTTCTGAGCTCAAACAAGTCTATTTATAACCAGGGTGACCACTTTAGACAGCAGTTCTGCTTCAGATAATACTTTTAACCTTGTACAGAATGAGTTAATATGGCAGGCCTAAAGTATTATATTAATACTTGGCTTACATCTAGGAACTTCAATTTCAGGAAATTTCCACCATTAACTGATGAGTGTCTCATCATGCCTGCACTGTTTGTAGAAACAATGTGGTTTATGCTAAACAACTTCTTTACTTCTAGGCATCTGGAATTTGGTTATGTGCCAGGCAAGATGTGCCAGTATGATCAGGTTCCAGGAAAGAATCTCTGAACACCGAGTCTCTAATGAGCTTCCCAGGTTGACAACATTTCACAAGCATTGTCAAAACTCATCGCTGGGGAATTTAAGGGCATCCTGTTGTAATTTCATGGGGAGAAGACTCTTGGAAATGTGTGCCTGTTTTTTTCCAGAATTTATACCTTGCTCCTTTTCTATTTGCTGATGGTGCTTTTTATCTTTTTGTTGTAAGAAATCATAGCCATGGGTACAACTGTATGCTGAGTCCTGTGAGTCCTCCTTGTGAATCACTGAATTTGGAGACAGTCTTAGGGATCCTGACACAGAGCACTAATTCATTTTTGTTTTCATTTATTGATTCATTCAACTAAAGATTAGATAGTATGAGCATGTGCCCCAGGGAAGTTGCTGCATTTAATATTAATAAGCAAATAAAAAATTTTTTAAGTCTGGTGGAAGATTCATATATTAAAAAATAATTAGAGTGCTAAGATAAGCTCATGGGAAAATGGCAGTGCATGGGTAGACATCTAAAATATACCAGGGTATCAGGGAATGTTTATGAGAAAATGATTCTTAAGCTTGGTTTTGAATATTTAGATGAAGGTAAATAGAGAGGAAATGTCATTCCAGATATATGCAAGGGGACAGACTCTTGAAGCAGCATAATTTGTTTAGGTGGGTCAGATATTCCCATGGGTAAACAGGTAGGTTCTGGGTCATGAAGACGAGTTAATGGGTGCAGCACACCAACATGGCACATGTATACATATGTAACAAACCTGCATGTTGTGCACATGTACCCTAAAACAAAGTATAATAATAATAAAATTAAAAAAAAAAAGAATGTTGCTAAGCCAAGTACTAGACTTCACTCCCATAATTTTAGAGTCAGTGGATTCATTTTAAATTGAAACTATGAAAAATTATCTCAAACTTAGTTGTTTAAAACAACACAACTTTATTATATTGTAGTTTGGAGGCCAAGAGTCTGACACGGGTTTCACCTGGTTAAAATCAAGGTACTGCCAGGGCTGTGCTCCTCTCTTGACACTTTAGGGAAGATCTGTTTCTCTTTTCCATCTTCTAGAGGTCACTCAATTCCTTGGCCTCTGACCTCCTTCCTCTATTTTTAATAGTCAATATTGAATCTTTCTGGCTATTCTTCCATAGTCATCTTTCTCTTTGACTATAATCATCACATTTAGGGACCCATGTGATTGGACTGGGCCTACCTGCATAATACAGGATAATCTTACCTCAATTTCTGTAAGGTGATTTTGCCTACAAAGTAATTTTTGCTCTAAATATATTATATTTTGCTCTAAATATATTTTGCTCTAAATATATTATATTTTGCTCTAAATATATTATAATATATTTTGCTCTAAATAGATTATAATATATTTTGCTCTAAATATATTATATTAACAAGGTCCAGTGATTAAGATGTGGACATCTTTGGTAGATAATTATTCTACTTACCATAGTCATTCAATAATTTTGGTTAAAGGAGGAAAATGTGTGGTTTAGCAAAGTTATGCTTGTCCTTCTCCAGTATTTTAGCGACACTGATGTCTCACTTACCTTTCTTTGACCAAAATATCACAAAGGCAATTGATAACTCAATCAAATCAGAGTAACATTTGCAATTTGTTTTGGTTTGTTCGCCTTCCCAGTGTTTTGGAAGAGCAATGTTAAATGTCCGAAATAAATCTGACGACATATTTTTCCACATAATTTGACACAAACCGGCTTAAAAAAAGGGAATTTAGTGGTACACAAAACTAATGATATTGACATGATTTCAGGCACAAATTGGACCAGGAATTAAATTATGTTAAAAGGGTTGCTTTAGATATCTCTTTAATGTAATGATTTTTTTATGTATGTATTCCTATGTTTATTGCAGTACTAGTCACAGTAGACTAGATATGGAATCAACCTAAGTATCCATCAACAAATGAATGGACAAAGAAAATGTGGCACACAATGAAGTACTATTCAGACATAAAAAAGAATCAAATATTATTTGAGGCAACATGGATGACCCTTGAGGACATTATGTTAAATGAAATAAGCCAGGCACAGAAAGACAAATATTACATGTTCTCACTCATATGTGGAAACTAAAATGCTTGATCTTTTAGTAGTATAGAGTAAAACGTTGTCACTAGAGGCTGGACAGGGTATGGGACTGGGGGCAACAGAGAGAGGTTGGTTAATATACAACATTACAGCTAGATAAGAGGAATACTTTCTAGTGTTCTATGGTGTTAATACCATAAGGTTATTAAGTAAACAATAATTTATTGTATTTTTTCAAGTATCTTGAAGACAGGGTTTTGAATGTTAAGAACACAAAGAAACAAAGATTTGAGGCAGTGGGTATACTAATTACCTGATTTGATCATCATGCATTGTGTACATGTAACAAAATATCACAGTGTACCCCATACACATGTACAATTCTTAGGTCTCTCTCTCTCTGTGTGTGTGTCTTTATGTGTGTATACACAGATACAGACACAAATATATATAACTCTATAGCAAAAATAAATAAAAAAAGAAAATATGTGTTGTTTTTTTCACAACTTGGCCTCCTTTGTGCTAGATCATTTCTCACACAGGCCTTTCCCTGGTGGCTTCAAGAAGCCATAACTGGTTTAAATAATTATGAATTTCCAAGGTAAGATGATCCCTTTGAAGTAGAAAGAGTTTATTTGCACCAAAGTCTAAGAAAATAAATTTCATTTTGACCCTTTGTATCTACTTGAGTCAAATGATTATATTTGAACCAATTTCTGTGCTCAGGAGTATGTGGTCAAAATCACATGACACAGGCATACATTTAATATATTATGGATGCTATTTCAGACCACTGCAAAAAAGCAATTATCACAAGAAAGTGAGTCATATGAAATTTTTGTTTTCCCAGTGTGTGTAAAAGTTTTGTTGACATTACAGTATAGTTAACTAAATGTGCAATAGCATTACGTCTAAAAAGACAACTTATATATCGTCATTAAAAAGCACTTTATTGCTAAAAAATACTAACAATCATCTGAGCTTTCAGAGAGTTGTGGGTAAACTGTCTTTTCTCCATGTTGATGGCTGCTGACTGATCAAGGTAGTGGTTGCCAAAGGCTGGGGTGGCTGAGACAATTTACTAAACTAAGACAACTATAAAGTATGCACAATAATTCACTCTTCCTTTCATAAAAGAGTTCTTTGTAGCATGCTATGCTGTTTGCTAGCATTTTAGCCACAGAACTTTCTGCAAAATTGAAGTCAGTCCTCTCAAACTCTGCCACTCATTTATCAACTAACTTTATGGAATATTCTAAATTCTTTGTTGTCATTTCAACAATGTTCACAGCATCTTCACTAGGAGTAGATCCCATCTCAAATAATAATTTTCTTTGCTTATCATGAGAAGCAACTCCTCATTTGTTCAAGTTTTACCATGAGATTGCAACAATTCAGTCACATCTTCAGACTCCATCTCTAATTCTAGTTCTCTTGCTATTTCTACCACATCTGCTGCTACTTTCTTCACTTAAGCCTTGAGAGCCCCCAAAGTCATCATGTGGGTTGGAATCAACTTCTTCCAAACTCCTCTGAATGTTGGTATTTTGATCTCCCATAACATACACATGTTCTTAATGGCATCTGAAAAGGTGAATCTTTTCGAGAAGGTTTTCAATGTATTTTCTCCCAGATTTATCAGAGAAATCACTATCTATGGTTACTACAGGCTTATGAAATATATTTCTTAAATAATATGACTTGAAAGTCAAAATTACTCTTTGAACCACAAGCTGCAGAGTGGATGTTATGATAGCAGGCATGGAAACAACATTAATCTCTTTACATCTTCATCAGGGTTCTTGAGTAACCAGGTGCCATTGTCAATGGGCATTTAGAAACCAATCTTTTAATGTTTGTTTTTTCCTGAGCAGTAGGTCTCAACAATGGGCTTAAAATATTAGTAAACCATTATCTAAACAGTTGTGCTGCCATCCAGGCTTTGTTTTTCTGTTGATAGAGCACAGGCAGAATAGATTTAGCATAATGCTTAAGCACCCTAGAATGTTAAGATGGTAAATGAGAATTGGCTTCAACTTAAAATCACCAGCTGCATTAGCTACTGTCAGGAGAGTCAGCCTGTCCTTTGCAGCTTTGAAGCCAGGCATTGACTTCTCCTCTTTAGCTATAAAAGTCCTAAATGGCATCTTTTTCCAATAGAAAGCTGTTTCATCTAGGCTGAAAATCTGTTGTTTAGTGAAAGCACCTTCATGAATTATATTAGCTAGAGCTTCTGGATAATTTGCTGCAGCTTCTAAATCAGCACTTACTGGTTTTACTTGTACATCTATGTTAGGGAAACAGCATCTTTCCTTAAACCTCATAAATTAACTTATTCTAGCTTCCAACTTTTCTTGTGCAGCTTCTTTACTTCTCTTAACCTTCATAGAATGGATGAGTGTTAGGGCCATGCTCTAAACTAAGCTTTGGCTTAAAGACATGTCATGCCTGCTTTGCTCTTCCAGCTAGACCACTAAGACTTTCTTTATATCATTAAAAAGGTTGGTTCACATTCTTATCACTTAGTTGTTTTCTGGAGTAACACTTTTTCTTCAAGAATTTTATTTTGCATTCACAATACAGGAAATGTTTGCACAAGAGTCATATCTTCCAGCCTGTGTTGATTTTTGACATGCCATCCTCACTGAACTTAATCATTTCTAGTTTTTGATTTATAGGGAGAGTCATGTAATTCTTCCTTTCACTTGGACACTTAGAAGCCATTGTAGTGTCATTGATTTGCCTGATTTCCATATTGCTGTGTCTCAGAGAATAGGGAGGCCTAAGGAGAGAGTGAGAGAAAGAGAGAGAAAGAGAGAGAGAGAAACATCCAATCACTGAAGCACTCAGAATGCATACAACATTTATCAATTATGTTTGTCATCTTATATAGACATGGTTTGTGGCACCCCAAAACAATTTCAATAGTAATCAAAGACCACTGATCACAGATCATAATAACAGATATATTATAATGAAAAAGTTTGAAATATTGTAGAAATTACCAAAGCGTGACATGGTCACATGAAGGTTGCACATGCTGTTGAACAAATGGTACCTGCAGACTTACTGGACTCAGCACTGCCACAAACATTTGATTTGTAAATAATGCAATATCTATGAAGTACAATGAAGCAAATAACAATAAAACAAGTATGCCTTTATATTTTGAAATAGAAACGAATGTTCTCAATACAAATAAATGAAAAACATTTGAGGTGATAGAAATCATGTTAATTATCCTGATTAATCATTATGCATTGTAAACATATACAGAAACACCATACTGGCCTCCTTAAATATGTACAGTTACTATGTGCCAATTACAATTTTTTTAAAAATTCAAATATTTTTAGTATTCTATTTCAATTCTTCTTTTTTTAGCTATTTTTATTGTGCATTGTATTTTGATATTTTATGATTCTATTTTTATCGTGCATTCTATTTGACCAATCAAATAGACACACACATTTCTTTAGTGTGTACAAAATGCAGCCTTAAGTTATCATACTTGGCTTAGTGTTAATATTTTGTGCATTACATTACCTCATAAGAAATATCAGAACTTGAAACATGATAATTTTGTTTACTAACCACAGGTTTTTTTGGCATATATATATGCCAAATCCACTTTACTTATAAACCCTGAAATACAGAGTAACACTTTTTCTTTAATATAGTCACTTTCTAAATAAAGAAAAAATAAGTTTGTAGTTTTCATAGTAATATACATATTTATCAGTTTCAATGTTCTTCCATCATCTATGCAGACTCGTGTTTTTGTATGGTTTAATCTGATTTAATTTCTCAGCTTGCAGTATTTCTTTTGTATTTCCACTTGTGCAATTTATTTGCTCAGTTGTTATTAAACTTAAAAAGGGGTTAATTTTGACATTATGTTGAAGGATATTGATAGAAGTAATATTTTCCCAACCCATTAAAATTCATTGGCATATATATCTCAAGTCTTGGCTCAAACAAAACATTTACAAGACAGAAAGGAAAAATTTTAAAGCAAAACAAAACAAAATGGTCAAGAGAAAATATTTTCATGTTGAAAGAATAATTCTGAGCCTAATTTAGTCTTAGTATTTGTGACACGGAATGATTTCAGAAAAACTTTACCTAGTTTGAGATCACTAGAGCTCACATTTAGTAAGACAAAGAATCACAATATCATTTAGAATCAATAAAAATATGTTTGAAAATGAAGTTATCAAAGACATTCAGTACATATGACTAAAGAATGGTCAGCTCAAAACTATTCTTAAATTTAATGTACTAAAATTAGAACAATTTTCTTTGAACTATTTGGAATTACATAGAAAATAGCTAATTTTCATAAGAAGAATTGTTTTTAACTTTAATTTCAGATTCAGCGAGTACAGGTGAAGGTTTCTTATAAAGGTATATTACATGATACTGAGGTTTGGGTTATGACTGAACCCATCACCCAGTTAGTGAGCATAGTATCCAATAGGTAGTTTTTCAACCCCTGCCCTCCTGCCCTTCCCCTTTCTTGTAGTCCCCAGTGTCTGTTGTTTCCATTTTATGTTCATTTGTACTCAGTGTTTAGCTCCCACTTACAAGTAAGAACACGTGGTATTTGGTTTTCTATTCCTCCATTAGTTCACTTCAGATAATAGCATCTAGCTGCATTCATGTTGCTGCGAAAAATACGACTTCATTATTTTATATGGCTGCATAGTATTCTACTTTTCTTTATCCAATCCACTGCTGATGGACACCTACGTTGATTCCATGCCTTTGCTATTGTGAATAGTGCTGCAATGAACATACAGGTGTGTGTGTTTTTTTGGTAGAACAATTTATTTCCTAAATACCCAGTGATGGGATTGCTGGGTTAAATGGTAGTTGTATTTTTAGTTCTCATAAGGAGAAATTTTTAAAACTCCCATCAGATATACTCTAACTCCGAGGATCTCAGTAAATTGCACCTGTCTGCAACTGCACACTCCATTTCCTATTACGTGCATCTAAGGTTACAATAACAAGTTTGTTAAAGCAGTAATTGAAGATCCAAGAACAGTTACAATTTGACAAAAAAAAAATCTGCCATTGCTTAACTCAAAGCTTATTTTAAGATTAAACTATTTTACAATAAAAATTTTTAACGAAGGTAAAAACAGTACAATATAAAAATGTTGTCTAATCATTAAATTTGGCAAAGAAAAAAGTTCTGAGTTTTGAGTGAGGGAAAACTGAACTTCAGCATAAAAATATATATAATCTTATTACCATAAAATAAAATTGTGGCTTTGTCATATATACTGGGATTATTAACTGTCAGTATTCTCATGTGTAAGCTAGGAATGATAATAATAGTACATGTTTCCTTATAGCACTAGGGTAAAAGAAGTATGATAATTTATGTAAAGTATTTGACCAAATACCTAGTATATAAGATTCCACAAAGGTCAGTTTTTAAAATCATTATTGTTGTTGTTATTATATTAGAAATAAGCTGGGAATTCTCAACTACTAAACAAAATCTAGATACACTGAAGACTGAAATTAGAAAAAAGCTGCTACATTAAAATTTAACTAATTTTCTCTTTCCCTGTCTTTAAATTATAGACAATATGGTATTTATGTTGATGGGAAAGATCAATCAACATTAAGTGTTTTTCCTTTAAGAAAGTTTTATTTTTTCCCTTAGGCTTAAAAGGAACCATGAAGTAGAAAAGTATATAAATCATTGGTTTTGGGAGGGCTCCAACTTGAAACTGTATGCATCTTTCAGAAGTAGGAACAATTGAGAGCTAAAGGACTCTTTCATCAGAGATTTAGCTGCATATTTGTGTAATCATGATAGCAAGAACTTAAAAACCTTTTTTTTTTTCGGGTTGTAATAATAGCCTAAGACAAATCTCAGAGTTTCAAGACAGAGGCTCTCTCATCTTGAGATTGTTAAGTATGTGCTTTGAGTTTACGAATTTTATGTAAATAATGAATACATTTTTTAATTGGATTCTCACTTTGAGGTAAGATAGCTAGTAATAATATTTCAATCCTGCATGTGACAAAGCTGGTGTCTGACCTACTAAAGGCCTGGCAGTTAAAAGCGACAAAGGCACTACAACCATTTCTGCTTCATTACATGAGAAAATTTATGGAAATGGAAATATTTATAAATTACAATTAGAAGTTACAATTTATTGGGTTTTAGATAATGTGTCACTAATTTTGCTATACATATACATTGAAATCTACATTAGGTGGCTTGAGCTCTAATGGAGTTTATGCCACTGTATCACCTAGGAAAACATCTCAAACTTTGAGAACATTTGTTTTTTATCTTTTAAATTATATGACTGAAAGTGATGTCCAATTGAAGATGATTTCCCAATAGGAGCAAGTAGAAAACCTGTAATAGCATGGTGATTTCATTACCTGTGCTGAGTGTATAGCAGATTCATGATGATGGCTGCAAATGAGATTGATTCCTTGCCCTCGCTACAAGCAGATGACTTATGGTAATCAGACCATATTTAGGCTTTGTATGTTAATGGCAATAAAACAAAAAACTAAAAGAAAAAATGTTTGCACATATTTTAAGGCAAACATTTCCTACTGTATGCTTTAGAAATTTTGTCATAGAGCTTGATGACTTATTAGTATTCCTATAATGCAAACTGAACTGCTATTAAAGGATTGGACTCTATATTTTGATAGACCATTGTTTAAAATCTGATCTTATAACTTATCATCTAAACTTGTACAAGATTTTAAACCCCTGTATACTAAGGCTAGGTGAGGTGGCTCATGCCTGTAATCCCAGCAGTTTGGGAGGCCGAGGTGGGTGTGTCACCTAAGGTCAGGAGTTCAAGAACAGCCTGGCCAACATGGTGAAACGCCGTCTCTACGAAAATACAAAAATTAGCCGGGCATGATGGCGGGTGCCGGTAATCCCAGCTACTTGGGAGACTGAGGCAGGAGAATCGCTTGAACCTGGGAGGCAGAGGTTGCAGTGAGCTGAGATCATGCCATTGCATTCCAGCCTGGGTAACAGAGCAAGACTCCGTCTCAAAACACAAAACAAAACAAACAAAAAACCCTGTATACTTCAGTTTCCACATTTGAAATATGCTGAAAATATTACTCATAAAATTAGCCCCATCACTTTGTTTTGTGAATTGAGATTGTGTGTGTTAAAAATAACTTCTCCCTAGTATTGAGTAAGGGCTCAATAAATTTTAGCCATTACTATTGTTATCATCACCACTACCATCATCACAATCATTATAATTATCACCATTATTTAGTAAAGATAATATTTATTTTAGCCCATCTTCTTAGTAATCAACAGAACAGAAGGATTTCTGCAGTTATAACATCAGCTATTGCTTGGGAAACTGTAATAAACTGATAAAGTTTGAAAATATTTTACAAAGTAGGTCTAAACACTACCTATATCTTTGGAAATGAGCATATCTGTTGGTCAAATTCACTTATTTTATAAAGTCAGTACCATTTTCTCTCTTTGGAATATCTGATGATAATTAATTTTGCCACTATCCAAGATACCATGATTTGCACCTATACTATATCCATGCCCATATTTATATTTTAGGTTTTTATTTATACACATATCTCTATCCCTATTTTTAAAACAGTATAATAATAGTCTCCTTTCAGATTGTAAGCTCTTTGATGATGGGAGCTCATTAATGTATGTATGTATGTATGTATGTATGTATGTATGTATGTATGTATCTTTATTGATACATAATAATTATACATGGCATGAGGTACACGTGGTATTTTGATACATGCATACAACGTGCAACAATCAAATCAGGGTATTTAGGATATCTATCACCACAAACATTTATTATTTCTTTGTTTTAGAACATTTCAAATCTTCTAGCTATTTTGAAATATACAATAAATTATTCTTAACTATAGTCACCCTACTGTGCTATCAAACACTAGATGTTATTTCTTATAACTAACTGTATGTTTGTACCCATTATCCAGCCTCTCTTTATCCTCCCTCTCACTCTTCCCAGCATATTGTTACTATCATTCTACTCTCTACCTGCATGAAGTAATTTTTTTTAGCTTCCACATATGAGGGAGAATATGTGATTTGTCTTTCTGTGCCTGACTTATTTCAACTAACATAATGATGTCCAGTTTCATCCATATGCTTCAAGTTTCAAGATTTAATTCTTTTTTATAGCTGAATGGTATTCCATTGTGTACCTATACCACAATTTCTTTATCTGTTCTTCTGGTGATGGACACTTAGATTGATCCATATCTTGGCTATTGTAAATAATTATGCAATAAACATGGTGGTGCACATACCCCTTTGATATATTGGTTTCCTTTCCTTTGGATAAATACCCAGTAATGGTACTGTTAGATGGTATGTATGGTAGTTCTATTTTTAGTTCTTTGAGAAAACTCTATAATGGCTGTATTAACTTACATTCCCACCAAAAGTGTATTAGAGTTCCCTTTTCTCTGCATCCTCACCAGCATTTGTTTTTTTTTTTCTGTCTTTTTGATAATAGCCATTATAACTAGAGTGAAATGCTATCTTACTGTTATTTTGATTTGCATTTCCCTGATTAGTAATGTTGAGCTTTTATATCCTATAGTCTTTTGGCCATTTCTATGACTTCTTTAGAGAAATGGGTATTCAGATCCTTTGCTCACTTTTTAGTGGGATTATTTAATTTTTTGTTGTTTGAGTTCCTTGTATATTCTGCATGTTAATCCCTTAATATTACAGATAGATAGTTGCAAATATCTTTTTGAACTTAACAGGCTGTCTCTTCACTATGTCAGTTCTCTCTGTGCAGAAGCTTTTGAGTTTAATGTAATCTCATTTGTCTATTTTTGTTTTTGTTGCCTATGCTTTTGAAATTTAATCATAAAATCTTTCCTTGGACTAATGTTCTGAAGCATTTCCCCTGTGTTTTCTTCTAGTACTTCTGTAGCTTTAAGTCTTCCATTTATGTCTTTAATTCATTTTGGATTGATTTTTGTATATGGTGAGAGCTAGTCTACTATTATTTTTATGTATATAGATATCCAGTTTTCCTAGTACCATTTTTTGAAGAGGGTATCCTTTCCCTCTAGGTATGTTCTTGGCATTTTCATTGAAATTCAGCTAACTGTAAATATGTGGACTTATGACTGGGTTCTCTGTTCCATTCCATTGGTCTGTGTGTCTGTTTTATACCAAAACCATGTTGTTTTGTTAACTACAGCTTGGTAGTATACTTTGAAGTCAGGTAGTGTTTGCCTCCAGCTTTGCTCCTTTTGCTCAAGATTGCTTTGGCTACTTGGATTCTGGAAATTCCATATGCATTTGGAGATTTTTTTTTTTCTGTGAAGAACATCATTGACATTTTGATAGAATTGCATTGAGTCTGTAGGTTGCTTTTGGTAGTGTTGCCATTTTAACAATATTTAGTTATTTCAGTCCATACGAGTATAAGGTATCTTTCCATTTATTTGTATCCTCTTCCATTTTATCACCAGTGTTTTATAGTTTTCATTGTAGTGGTCTTTTACTTCCTTGGTTAAATATATTTCTAGGTATTTTTCTGTAGCTATTGTAAGTGGAATTAATGTCTTGATTTCTCTTTCAGCTAGCTCATTACTGATTGTAGAAATTCTACTGATTTTTGTATGCTGATTTTTTTATTTTGCAACTTTACTAAATTTTGTTTATCAGTTCTAACAGATTTTTTGGTTTTTTGTTTGTTTTTGACAGAATCTCACTCTGTCACCTAGTCTGGAGTGCAGTGGTGTGATATTGGTCTGCAGCAACCTCCGCCTCCTGGACTCAAATGACCCTCTCACCTCAGCCTCCTGAGTAGCTGGGACTACAAGCACCCTCCACCGTGCCCAGCAGCTAATTTTCATATTTTTAGTAGAGACAGGGTTTCACCATGTTGCCCAGGCTGGTCTCGAACTCCTGGCCTCAAGTGAACCATGCACCTCAGCCTCCCAAAGTGTTGGAATTACAGGCCTGAGCCACTGTGTCAAGCCTCTAAAAGTTTTTAGTGGACTATTTAGGTTTTCCTGTATATAAGATCATGGCATCTGCAAAGAGGGACAATCTGACTTTCTCTTAGTCAATTTAGATACCTTGTGTTTCATTCTCTTATGTGATTGCTTTGCCTAGGACTTCTGATACTACCTTGAATAAGAGTGATGAAAGTGGACACTGTTGTAATGTTCCAACAAAGAAGGACACAACAAAAAACTAAACTACAGACCGGTAGACCTGAAGAATATAGATGCAAAACTCCTCCACAAAATATTAGCAAACCAAATTCAACAAATAAAAAAGATAATAAATCATCATTAATTGAGGTTTATCCTATGGATGCAAGGATGGTTCAACATATACAAATCAATAAATGTAATACAACATGCAAACAGAATAAATATTAATATCTCAATAGATGCAGAAAAAAATTGAGAAATCTCAGCATCCTTTCATGATAAAAACTCAACAAATGGGACATAAAAGGAATATACTTCAACATAATAAAGGTCACATATGACAAACTCATAGCTACTATTATATTAAATGGCTAAAATCCTTTCCTCTAAAAACTGCAACAAGATGAAGAAATTAATATTTATAAAAACACAGTTTCTGGTACAAAGGTCTTGTGGACAGAAAGTATTCAGTGTTTTCAGAGGTAACTGTAATAAAATAACTATTTCCTGAATTGTAGAAAATTACCAAATAATGTGCTGAAATGTAAAGAACACTTTGCAATAGACTTTTAGAAAAAGAAAAAGCCAAAATATGTAGGTTGGGATTAAAAAGCAGATGTTTTAGGTCAAATGGCATATTTGTAAACTGGAAAATTAAACTTTTCATAATCTACTTTTTATGATAGTATATTATAAAAATGTAATTCTTATAAAATGTTGGCAAAGAATATTTCAGATTTCTTTATTCTCTGGTATTTATATCAGATATTCTGTGGGTGAAGGCAAACTAGAAACAAAGCAAGTTTATAACAACTTCATAACAGTATAAAGGTCATGAGGCACAGCACAATAATTTACTGATACTTAGTGGGACAAAAAATATGCTTCCCAACATTCACTGATATTATTTTCATTGTCTGACTGCTATTTTCATCACTCTCCTTCTTATTGAAATTCCTAAGGCTGAATACATGAAGAAACAGAAATCACTAACAAGACAACTTCGTCTTGAGAAGAGAGGAGAAATTCACTCAGGAAATACTTAGATTTTATGTTATGCTATATTATTTCTGACTTATTTTTATATAAACAGGCCAAATGATGCAATAGATAAATATTTGAAGCTTTGGTTTTGCTTTGAACTCAAATCATAATAACAATCATTTATAAGACATGAAATACCTTTTTTATAAATAAGATGTTTGTATAAGATTTTTTTCTGACTTTAACAGCCCTATAAAAGTGTTAAAAAGAATACTTTTTTTAAAGGAGTTTAGTAATGGTTTAAATCTTTTCTTTTTTTAATATTGAGATTTGGGAAGTTCCATTCCAAGATGGCCAAATAGGAATAGCTCTGGTCTGCAATTCCCAGGGTGATCTATGCAGAAGATGGGTGATTTCTGCATTTCCAACTGAGGTACCTGGTTCATCTCATTGGAACTGGGTGGACAGTGGGTGCAGTCCATGTAGGGTGAGCCTAAGCAGGGTGGGGTGTTGCCTCACCCAGGAAGCACAAGGGGTCAGGAGATTTCCCTTTCCTAGCCAAGGGAAGCCATGACAGACTGTACCTGGAAAATTGGGACACTTCCACCCAAGTACTGCACTTTTCCCACAGTCTTAAAAAGTGGCAGAACAGGAGATTCTCTCCAATGCCTGGCTCTGCAGTTCCCACGCCCATGGAGCCTTGCTCACTGCTAGTGCAGCAATCTGAGATTGACCTGCAAGGCTGCAGCCTGGTGTGGGGAGGGGCGTCCGCCATTACTGAGGCTTGAGTAGGTAAATAAAATGGCCAGGAAGCTCAAACTAGGTGGACGCCACCGCAGCTCAGCAAAGCCTACTGCCTCCATAGACTCCACCTCTGTGGGCAGAGCACAGCTGAACAAAAGGCAGCAGAAACTTCTGCAGACTTAAATGTCCTTGTCTGACATCTCTGAAGAGAGCAGTGTTTCTCCCAGCATGGTGTTTGAACTCTGAGAAAAGACAGACTGCCTCCTCAAGTGGGTCCCTGACCTCCGTGTAACTGGGAGACACTTCCCAGGAGGGGCAGACAGACACCTCATATGGGTGGGAGCCCCTCTGGGACAAAGCTTCCAGAGGAAGGATCAGGCAGAAATATTTGCTGTTCTGTAATATTTGCTGTTCTGCACTATTTCCTGTTCTGCAGCCTCTGCTGGTGATACCCAGGAAAATAGGGTCTGGAGTGGGCCTCCAGCAAACTCCAACAGACCTGCAGCTGAGGGACCTGACTATTAGAAGGAAAACTAACAAACAGAAAGGAATACCATCAACATCAACAAAAGGGACATCCACACCAAAACCTAATCTCTAGGTCACCAACATCAAAGAACAAAGGTAGATAAAACCACAAAGATGGGGAGAAACAGAGCAGAAAAGCTGAAAATTCTGAAAACCAGAATGCCTCTTTCCTCCAAAGGATTGTAGCTCCTCACCAGCAAAGGAACAAAGCTGGATGGAGAATGACTTTGATGAGTTGACAGAAGTAGACTTCAGAAGGTCGGTATAACAAACCTCCAAGCTAAAGGAGGATGTTCGAACCCATTGCAAGGAAGCTAAAAACCTTGAAAAAAGATTAGACAAATGGCTAACTAGAATAAACAGTGTAGAGAAGTTCTTAAATGACCTGATGGAGCTGAAAACCATGGCAAGAGAACTACGTGACTCATGCACAAGCTTCAGTAGCTGACTTGATCAAGTGCAAGAAAGGGTATCAGTGATTGAAGATCAAATTAATAAAATGAAGTGAGAAGAGAAGTTTAGAGAAAAAACAGTAAAAAGAAATGAACAAAGCCTCCAAGAAATATGGAACTATGTGAAAAGACCAAATCTACGTTTTATTGGTGTACCTGAAAGTGATGGGGAGAATGGAACCAAGCTGGAAAACACTCTTCAGTATATTATCCAGGAGAACTACCCCAACCTAGAAAGGCAGGCCAACATTCAATTTCAAGAAATACAGAGAACACCACAAAGATACTCCTCGAGAAGAGCAACCCCAAGACACATAACTGTCAGATTCACCAAGGTTGAAATGAAGGAAAAAATGTTAAAGGCAGCAAGAGAGAAGGGTCGGGTTACCCACAAAGGGAAGCCCATCAGACTAACAGCAGATCTCTTGGCAGAAACTCTACAAGCCAGAAGAGAGTGGGGGCCAATATTCAACATTCTCAAAGAAAATAATTTTCAACCCAGAATTTCATATCCAGCCAAACTAAGCTTCATAAGTGAAGGAGAAATAAAATACTTTATAGACAAGCAAATGCTGAGAGATTTTTTCACCACCAGGCCTGCCCTGCAGGAGCTCCTGAAGGAAGCACTAAACATGGAAAGGAAAAACCGGTACCAGCCACTGCAAAAATATGTGAAATTGTAAAGACCATTGATGCTAGGAAGAAACTGCATCAACTAACAGGAGAAAACAACCAGCTAATATTGTAATGATAGGATCAAATTCACACATAACAATATTAACCTTAAATGTAAATGGGCTAAATGCTCCAATTAAAAGGCACAGGCTGTCAAATTGGATACAGAGTCAAGACCCATTAGTGTGCTGTATTCAGGAGATCCGTCTCATGTGCAGAGACACACATAGGCTCAAAATAAAGAGGTGGAGGAAGATCTACCAAGCACATGTAAAGCAAAAAAAAAAAAAAAAAAAAAAAAAAAAAGCAGGGGTTGCAATCCTAGTCTCTGATAAAACAGACTTTAAACCAACAAAGATCAAAAGAGACAAAGA
This sequence comes from Hylobates moloch, assembly GCF_009828535.3. Classification (NCBI taxonomy): domain Eukaryota; kingdom Metazoa; phylum Chordata; class Mammalia; order Primates; family Hylobatidae; genus Hylobates; species Hylobates moloch. The sequence continues at coordinate 128,745,320 of NW_026652279.1, forward strand.
AGACCATTACATAATGGTAAAGGGATCAATTCAACAAGAAGAGCTAACTATCCTAAATATATATGCACCCAATACAGAAGTACCCAGTTTCATAAAGCAATTCCTTAGAGACCTACAAAGAGACCTAGACTCCCACAAAATAATAATGGGAGAATTTAACACCCCACTGTTGATATTAGCCAGATCAACAAGACAGAAGGTTAACAAGGATATCCAGGACTTGAACTCAGCTCTGCACCAAGTGGACCTAATAGACATCTACAGAACTGTCTACCCCAAATCAACAGAATATACATTCTTCTCAGGATGACAGCACACTTATTCCAAAATTAACCACATAATTGGAAGTAAAGCACTCCTCAGCAAATGTAAAAGAACAAAAATCACAACAAACTGTCTCTCAGACCACAGTGCAATCAAATTAGAACTCAAGATTAAGAAACTCACTTGAAATCGCACAACTACATGGAAACTGAACAATCTGCTTCTGAATGACTACTGGGTACATAACGAAATTAAGACAGAAATAAAGATGTTCTTTGAAACCAATGAGAACAAAGACACAACGTACCAGAATCTCTGGGACACATTTAAAGAAATGTGTAGAGGGAAATTTATAGCACTAAATGCCCACAAGAGAAAGCAGGAAAGATCTGAAATCGACACCCTAACATCACAATTAAAAGAACTAGAGAAGCAAGGGCAAACAAATTCAAAAGCTAGCAGAAGGCAAGAAATAACTAAGATCAGAGCAGAACTGAAGGAGATAGGGACACAAAAAACCCTTCAAAATCAATGAATCCAGGAGCTTGGTTTTTGAAAACAATCAACAAAATTGATAGACTGCTAGCAAGACTAATAAAGAAGAAAAGAGAGAAGAATCAAACAGATACAATAAAAAATGATAAAGGGGATATCACCATCAATCCCACAGAAATACAAACTATCATCAGAGAATACCATAAACACCTCTATGTGAATAAACTTGAAAATCTAGAAGAAATGGGTAAATTCCTGGACACATATACCCTCCTAAGACTTGGAAGAAGTTGAATCTCTGAATAGACCAATAATAGGCTCTGAAATTGTGGCAATAATTAATAGCCTACCAGCCAAAAAAGTCCAGGACCAGACGGATTCACAGCAAATTCTACCAGAGTTACAAAGAGGAGATGGTACCATTCCTTCTGAAACTGTTCCAATCAATAGAAAAAGAGGGAATCCTTCCTAACTCATTTTATGAGGCCAGCATCATCCTGATACCAAAGCCTGGCAGAGACACAACAAAGAGAATTTTAGATCAATATCCCTGATAAACATCAATGTGAAAATCCTCAACCAAATACTGGCAAACTGAATCCAGCAGCACATCAAAAAGCTTATTCACCAGGCCGGGCACAGTGGCTCATGCTTGTAATCCCAGCACTTTGGGAGGCCGAGGCGGGCAGATCACGAGGTCAGGAGATCGAGACCATGGTGAAACCCTGTCTCTATTAAAAATACAAAAAAATTAGCCAGGCGTGGTGGTGGGCACCTGTAGTCCCAGCTACTCAGAGAGGCTGAGGCAGGAAAATGGCGTGAACCTGGGAGGCGGAGCTTGCAGTGAGCTGAGATTGCGCCACTGCACTCCAGCCTGGGCAACAAAGCGAGACTCCGTCTCAAAAAAAAAAAAAAGCTTATTCACCAAGATCAAGTCAGCTTCATTCTTGGGATCCAAGGCTGGTTCAACATACGCAAATCAATAAATGTAATCCATCACATAAACAGAACCAATGACAAAAACCACGTGATTATCTCAATAGATGCAGAAAAGGCCTTCAACAAAATTCAACAGCCTTCATGATAAAAACTCTCAATAAACTAGGTATTGATGGAACGTATCTCAAAATAATAAGAGCTATTTATGACAGACCTACAGCCAATATCATACTGTTTAGAAAACCCCATCGTCTCAGCCCAAAATCTCCTTAAGCTGATAAGCAACTTCAGCAAAGTCTCAGGATACAAAATCAATGTGCAAAAATCACAAGCATTCCTATATACCAATAACAGACAAACAGAGAGCAAAACATGAGTGAACGCCCATTCACAATTGCTTCAAAGAGAATAAAATACCTAGGAATTCAACTTACAAGAGATGTGAAGGACCTCTTCAAGGAGAACTATAAACCACTGCTCAAAAAAATAAAAGAGGACACAAACAAATGGAATAATCTTACATGCTCAGGGATAGGAAGAATTAATATCATGAAAATGGCCATACTGCCCAAGGTAATTTATAGATTCAATGCCATCCTTATCAAGCTACCAATGACTTTCTTCACAGAATTGGAAAAAACTACTTTAAAGTTCATATGGAACCAAAAAAGAACCCCCATTGACAAGACAATCCTAAGCCAAAAGAACAAAGCTGGAGGCATCATGCTACCTGACTTCAAACTATACTACAATGCTACAGTAACCAAAACAGCATGGTATTGGTACCCAAACAGAGATATAGACCAATGGAACAGAACAAAGGCCTCAGAAATAACACCACACATCTACACCCATCTGATCTTTGACAAACCTGACACAAACAAGAAGTGGATAAAGGATTCCCTATTTAATAAATAGTGCTGGGAAAACTGGCTAGCCATATGTAGAAAGCTGAAACTGGATTCCTTCCTTACACCTTACACAAAAATTAATTCAAGATGGATTAAAGACTTAAATGTTAGACTTATAACTATAAAAACCCTAGAAGAAAACCTAGGCAATACCATTCAGGACATAGGCATGGACAAGGACTTTATGTCTAAAACACCAAAAGCAATGGCAACAAAAGCC
>NW_026652279.1:128748248-128748522 GCF_009828535.3 Hylobates moloch
ACCCATCTGACAAAGGGCTAATATCCATAATCTACAAAGAACTTAAAGAACTTTACAAGAAAAAAAAAAAGCAACCCCACCAAAAAGTGGGCATAGGATATGAACAGACACTTCTCAAAAGAAGACATTTATTCATCCAACAGACACAGGAAGAAATCCTCATCATCACTGGTCATCAGAGAAATGCAAATCAAAACCACAATGAGCTACGATCTTATGCTAGTTAAAATTGCGATCATTAAAAAGTCAGGAAACAACAGGTGCTGGAGAGGAT